>NC_056741.1:1838702567-1838902046 GCF_019279795.1 Protopterus annectens
ACTGAGCCTTGTGGGACGCCACTTGTAACTGGTTTGGAGTCTGACATGGCTCCAGCTATTCTAACCATGTGGGTTCTGTCCTTGAGCCAGTTTGCAACCCATCTAGTGACATAGGGGTTTATATTTAAGCTGGTGAGCTTATCTATAATGCCCGAGTGGGGTATTGTATCAAAGGCTTTTGCAAGGTCCAGGTAGGCTGTGTGGACCACCTTCCCCTTGTCAATGGCCTTGGTGACTGTTTCAAAGAAATCGACCAGGTTCAAGAGGCAGGATCTGCCCTTAAAGCCGAACTGGGTAGGATCCAGTGTCTGCAGGTCCCCAATATCTTTATTTATAAGGTCCATGATGATCCTTTCCATAGCTTTGCAGACCAAGCTAGTGAGACTTATGGGGCGATAGTTTCCAGGATCCATTGAGGCACCACCTTTGTGGAGAGGGACCACTGTTGCTGTACGCCACTCTTGAGGTACATATCCTGTAGTATGGCTGAGATTGAACAGTAGTTTTAGGTTTAGCTCTTCTTGGAGTTCATGTAGGACGCAGCCCGGGACACCGTCTGGTCCCATTGATGCTGTGTTTCTTGCTTTGGAGAGGGCAGCTCTTAGCTGAGCATCTGAGATGTCAGGGGGGCAGCACTCTGCTGGGATAGATATTAGCCCTTTTGGTGGGGAGGGGGGGGGGGAGTTTGCGCTGAACCTGTCAGCTAGGATGTTGGCAATGTCTGTGGGTTCGGTGTATTTTTTGCCATTTTGGACTAATTCGGAGCATATCTGGGAATTCCCACCCAGGTTCCTAACACAACTAAAGAAAGCCTTGTGATTATCCTTAGTGTCCTGTGCAATTTTTCTCTCGAAGCTGGCCTTAGACTATTTTAGGAGTGCCCGTAGTTTTTTGCTAATACTGATCAGAGATGCCTTCCCTTTTTGGGATTTTGCTCTATCATGTAGTAGCTTCCTCCTTCTACTGTATAGTTTGTTTATGGCTGGGGTCCACCAGACAGGACATCTGCCTTTGGAGGATTGGGTCTTGGTTTTATTTGGGATTGCATGATACATGCATTCCTGAAGGTGTTCATAGAATGCTACTAACACAAAATTCCAACCACGGAAAACTGGTAGCTGCTTAAACAAGCGAAACTGAGAAGAAACGAAGAACTCTTTAATAACGTAATACAATGGAACACCATAAAATCACCTTCAGATAAGCGCTTTCGTTTGGCTGTGCCAAACTTTTTCAAATAATGTTCATAGAATGCGTTTATAAAGGAGTCTGTGGTCTGGGCCGTATTATCCACAGGCCCGGGGGCTTTGAAGGATTCCACCTTGGTTTTGAGGAGTGTGAAATTTGCTTTAGAGAAGTTTTTCACTGTGGTTTCCTGGGCATGGGGTGGGGCCGGGATGTGAATATCCAGTGAGATTAGTTTATGGTGTGATCTTACCAGTGAGGGATACACTTCTGGTCTGGAGCATAGTCCCCCCATGTTGGCGATGATCAGGTCCAGTATGTTTTCCCCTCTTGTGGGAGTGGTAACAAGTTGTTCCATAGCATTTGAGTTTATAAATTCTAGGAACCTTCTGGTGGATATGGTGCCAGCTGCTGAAATGCAGCAGAGAGTTGGAATAAAGTTTTCTATATAACAAGGATGAAAAAAAGTTTATGGTCATAGTCCTTTTTAAATTGCAACATCTATATAAAGTCAATCTATCCTTGTCTATTACCATAGTAAATTTCAAAAAGGTGGTTATGTTGTTTACGTATTCAAAAAACTCTTCCAATTTTTCCATCCCATCCTTCCAGAATACAATATCATCCAAATAGTGTCCGTACAGTGCCCAGGATTCTCGGTAAATGGAACAAACGATATAAAGACTATCCCATTGGGAAAACACTATTTGCAAATACTGGGGTGCAGCAGGCCCCCATTGTCACCCCTTGTATTTGCCTAAAAAGTTGCCTCTCAAGACCAAAAAATTGTTTTCTAACACCATTTCCATGCATGTTCTTAAAAGTACCTATGGTACTGTAGTCAAAAATCAGTGTTGGTGACCAAACAGTCAGAGAACCACTCTAATCCCTGTCCGTGTGGTATAAGAGAATAAATCACATCAATAGTGACAATCAGTAACCCATTATAAAGTTCCTGCTTTTAGACAAAAAGTCCCAGGAATCTTTAAAGTAAGGCCTTGTGTCCAAAATATCCTTCACTTTGGAATCAATAAACTTTGCTATACAGAAGGTATTCGATGCCATGGCACCAACTATTGGACACAGTGGGTGTCTGGTAATGTTTTTGAAAATTTTAGGGATCCCAAAAATTGTAGGGATTCGTGGATGTGCAGTGTACAAAAAGATATGTTCCTCCATCATGATTTGCCCATTTAATAACAGGTCTTACAACCCCTATCAATATTCTGGTAGGCTAAATTCAATTCATTACGAGAAACCTCTAGATATGCATCACTGTACAAAATCTCCAACATTTTGTTGATGTAATCATTCACATCCGTAATTACCAGGCCCCCACCCTTGTCTGATTTCATCACCCTAATCTGTTTATTAGTGATAATTTGCTGCAATAGCTTGTCCTCCTCTACTGTTAGGTTCTGTACTTTAAATTCACTGGGATACTAGTTTAATTTCCTGATGTCTAGCTCACACAGCTTCTCAAAAAGATGCACCATAACATGTGCAGGGGGTATAAAGTTACCAAGTCTTTCTGTATTCTGTTCTAAAAGGTATCATTGTCCTTTAAATACAATCCAAGGTTCAATTTCATACAATAAACTTTGAGCTGTAGAAGCCTATCAACATTTGCCTTTTTTATTGGAAAAAAATTGAGCCCTTTTTCAAATAGGTTAGCCCATTCTGTTCCAATATTAGTCAGATTCAAAATTATAAAATTTTTCAAATGTTACTCAGCAACCCACCCAACTTCAGTAATGCAGAAATTTTCAAACTAAATTAATGCCCCCCCAAAAAACCACCTATATTTAACTGGTACATACATATTTCCTGGCAACAACATTAATACTTTAAATACATTCTAGATTGGACATCCCAAAAAGCTTCCCCAAGAAACATCATACTAGGTGATGTACATATCAACTGGTCCTCTTGTGACTCGCCACCTCACCCACCTATGTAATTAGACGCCAATTAAACCAATTAAAATCCCCCAACCTCCAACAAATCCAATATACAAAGAAGTTCAAAACCCAAGAGTTTATACCTGCACTTAAATCAATGCAAATTGAGACCTATCACTTAACCCCCGAATAGTGCTGTAGAACAGTTTCCTCAACATTCTAAATCACCTAGCTCCAATCAGAACTTTAAGAACGAAATCCAACTATACCCCCTTGGCTGACCAGTCTGCTTAAAGGGTGTCAAAATAAAACTCAACGTAATAAAGCAGGCATATCAGGAGCTACGAAATAAGCCAAAAAAAAAACAAACAAATTATGACAGAGGAGCCACTATATTGAAATCCAGTCCAAACAAGACTGATCCACAAAAATGTTGTGCTGCCATTAATAAAATCTTACAACCAGGCAAGACCAGTATTCCACACCTTAACATCAACACCTCCTCCAATAATATTGCCACCCAATTCAATGAATACTTCACCAAATCCATCCTTTCACTCACCAATAATTCTTCCACTTCATATCCACACCTATCTACAATACCGGTAAACCAAAACTGTTTTTCCTTACAACCTGTTCCAACTAGCACTATATATAAATATCTGAATAGACAAACCCACAGCCCTAGACATTGATAACTTACCTGCACAATACCTAAAAAATGCAGCCAAAGCCATCTCCTACCCAGTATCTATACGTATTAAAATAGAGCCTTATCAGAACAGCATTCCTTCTTTGTGGAAATTTTCTATTTTACCTCTCCACAAAGGAAGCAACTCTGTGGATTTTATTAAACTATTGTCCAATTGCCACTCCATCCCCCTTATCTAAAACCCTTGAAAAATGTATACACTCTCAAATAATGCACTCTCTCCTCACTAATAATCTCCAAGCCCACACCCAACATGGTTTCCTCCCCAACCACAGTACTACCACAGCCCTTGTTGGCTTTACCAACACAGTAAATCATCAAAACTAATGGTAACCTAGTATCCAGTGTTTCTAGACCTCAACAAGGCCTTTGATACAGTCATTCATACCAAGCTTCTACATGCTCTCTAATCTTAAATCTAGGATATTCCACTCTTACCTGGTTTCAAGACTAACTGCCAACAAGCAGTAAAATGGCTAAATACCTTTTCTGCCCTCCTACCTGTCACTCTGGGAGTTACCCAAGGTTCCATCCTTGGATCTCTTCGCTTCAGCATATTCACCAATCAGCTCCATAAAGCTACCAAACATGCCACTTTAATCACTACGCTGATGACTGCACTTTAATCTGCTGTGCCCCAACAGTCCCTTAACTGCAGGAATTAATGCAAGAATCCTTTACTGCTGTTGAAACCTGGCTAGCCAACTGATAACATGACAATTGATTTCACAGCCAATAAAAAGAAAGTCCTTAAAAAAACTTGGAAGCCTATACAGATGTAAAAAGTACCTCACCAACAATAATAAAGCTACCATTGCAAGTGCATACTTTTTCTGTTTTCTTTATGCCTACCCCAAATTCATCAACATAAACAGAGCAGATTTAAACAAGCTAAACATTTGCTAAAATAAAATAGCCAAGTTTGCTACCAATTCACCCATTAGAACACATCACTGTCTAGCTATCAAGCAGCTGTCCTGGCTAGAATTACCCAATCTTCTCACATATAACCAGCTTACTATAGCCCACCAAATCATGTATTATCCCCAATAGAGTACCTGCACTCCAGGGCCTCCTTAATATCCAATTCTAACAGACACCTTTTAAGATCCACCAACAAAGCCCTGGTTGACATAACCAAAAGCAACAATAACTCTGGGGATTCCTTATATTCCACTTCTGTTGCACATATATGGAATTCCATCCCTGTAGATCTTAGGTCCTCAGGTCCCATTTAAACAGTTCTTGGTTATGTAATTGTTTCAACCCTGGGTAGCCTCTCTTACAAGAGCAATACTGCACTTGTATCCTGTAAGAAATCTCCCATTAGCTACTACTTATGTTCTTCTCATGCATGTGATTACTGTATTAACCATAGTTTACTTTAACTTTACAGCTGTATAACTGTCCAACCACCATATGGTCTTTGGTTACACAATGTACATTTACTTTTTGCCCATTGTTTTATCTACCTTTTCTGAATCTGTACTGTACTCAGATTTGTGATTTTTTTTTACTGTACAAATCTGTATGAAGCTTTGTAAACTGTATTTCCTGTATTACTCTCTGTGGAGCTTTTCTTCCCAGGCCTCAGCTGAAAATGGGATTCTCATCCAGTCAGACTCTCCCGATAAACAAATGTAAAATAAATAAATAAAATGCACTTATCACATTCCAACAGTTATGTCCATCAGCTTGATTATTACTTCAGGATACATAGCTTCTTTAAACTGCAACAAATCAATGCCTTGCTACTAATATTGATAGACGACCTGATAGTGGATATGCTATCATCTCTCTCACTGCATTTTTGCTACGGTATATACTGCAGATAGCAGGTACTGCGGTGGTGGTGCTGAAATAGCATTGTCGCCTCACAGTAATACATTGTGCCTTTTGATTCTCAGAGCATCTTGTGTGGGGCGTCATGCGTGAATGGGCGTTCCTTCGTTGAAGGTTGAGTCAGGCCCGGCAAGTAGTCACGTAAAAAAAATCTACTACCAATCATTAGCGGACCGGAGTTCCTCTGTGGCGACCCCTAACCAGGAAAAGCCGAAAGACACAACACAACATATACTGCAGATAGCAGAGAGGCCAAATGAATTTATTCTACACTTGTCCCCATTTAATTTGCAATCATTTTCAGTACACCAACATTAAACAGGCTCAGTTCTTACTAAAGGATACAATGCATCAGGGGGGGGGGGGTGACCATAACACCCAGTCTACAGTAGTCTATAAAAAATAGTTAATCAGATGCCTTGGTTCTCAGTATGGAAATCATACAAGCAAGTGCCTAAAATGAGGAGACCCAGCCCAGGGGACCTTTGCTGGTTATCTTCACACTTTGCACCTGCCACCCTAAGTGGGTTCTGTCTTTAGCCAGTTTGACATCTTCCTTACAGTGCTCGCATGTGGTAAGGTGTCAAACACTTTGGCTAGTTTAAGCTATTCTGTGTGGACAGCATAACCACCATCAAATTGTGAGATTCTCACAACCAACTTAACTAGATTTAAAAAGCAATATCTCCATTTTTAAATTTCTCCAAGTTTTTTGGGTTTCTAATACCATGACTGGAATTTTCCCCATTCCTAAGTCGGACCCCATTCCTAAGTCAAAGTACAATTAAAGTTCATGAAATTAGTATTGTTTCACTCTTTGATGTTAGCCACAAGTGCTCTTCACAGCACCCGCAATGTGCCCAGTAATGACTCCTCCTGCAATTCGTACGGTGTTGCATGAAATTGTAACATATCCAAATGGTCTTCTTTCGGCTTTTTCCCGGTTAGGGGTCACCACAGCAGAACTCCTGTCCGCTAATGATTGGTAGTTGATTTTTATATGCCACGTTACCTGCCCGCACAACGTTCGAAGGTACACCCATTCACGCATGTCTCCACGCAGAAGACGCTCTAGCTGAGAATCGAACCGGACAGAATCTTACTGTGAGGTGACAACGCTACCGCCACACCACCACCACAGTTATTTACACTCCATAATTACCAGAGTTCATGACATCACCACTTTCAGTCCCCCATAATTCAGAAATAAATCCAGGTGCAAGATTAGGTTAAGCAATTTGAGGAGAGGTTTGTCAAGAAAAGATTTGGTTTCCATCTATCAAGCATCCAATTATATTGACAGGTCTTAGTCTTTGATAACATTTTCAAAACAAGCTCCTTGCTGATATGAAGGAGTCTGGATATATATTTCTGGGCTGAAGTTTTTAACTAAACAATTTTTTCTATCATATCATTTAGGATAAAGTTCTGAGCATTGTTGGGTATTTGTATTAGCTCCCTCACTGAAGGAGGACTTGTACTTATCTTCAGAAGTTAAGCCTAAAGTTCATGTGTTGCTTTACTTGTCCCAATAGCATTTCCCTGTTCCCCTGCAAAGTTTTTTTTTAATAGTCTAAAAAGAGATTTGGATTGGTTGTGTAATGCAAGAATTTTATTCTAGTTGTAAATTTATGTTGGAGGTCCACCAGGCTGGTTTGTGTTTGAATTTCCCATTATACTTTGCTCTGGCAAGTGGGCACAGAACTCCTCTGTGAAGTTGTCCGCTGTATCAACTCCCAAGTCATAGATAAAAATTTGAGATTTTTCCAAAAAGGACTGTAGAAGGCTTGCCCACTTGAAGTCCTTAAATTCAGAAATGTTGGTTTCAGGGGCTTAAGAGATTGTGAAGGCAAATGTAACATGTTTATAGTCCAGCTTAACTGAGGAAGGAAAGACAATGGGAAAAGTATATGCAGAGGCAATATTTATGAGGACTAGATCTACATTACTACTATTATGTTCTCTGCTGGGTTTATTAACCCATCTGCACATGGGAATTTTTGCTGATTAAGTCCAAAAATGTCTGGACTTGCCTACATTGAAGGTATAGGTACTCCTGATAACTCATCCAAAACAGGAAAATTAGGAATCTACCATGATCACTTAGAGACATGGAGGGTGTTCTGTAGCAGACTATAAGGTGGTCGTTTGTCGTATTTATGGATGATCTAGAGTTCTACAGGTGCTGTTTGGGGGTCTCTGGTAAACTGGGGGTGATAGGGTCCCTGACTAATATGGAGATGCCACTGCAGTTACCATCAAGCCTAAAGGTATGGTAGGCACTAAATCCACTCTCAACCAGGTCTCAGTAATTACACAATGTGCATTAACTGGACTACCTTTAAAATGGCAAATTTGAAGGCAGCAAAGCATTTAGCTAGTATGCAAAAGCCTTACAAGAGGTGCAGTCCAACTTGCCTCACAAGGGATTGGCCGTCTGTCACTCAAGTGTCCCATGATAACATATACTGGGATCCCCCTACAATACCTACTATTCACTGTACACATCATACGTGAAGAGTAAATGTTTAAAATGTGAAGACACCAAAGTTAAGGAAAAAACGTTTTTACAATGATAAAAGCAAACTCATTAGAAGGCTTTACATGAATACAGTATTACCATGACAAAAAAAAAAAGAGAGAGCTAGCCATAATACAGCCAGCGTAGTGTATTGTACACAGACAATATATTCTTCTATGTAACACTTCCCATTATGCCCTTCAGTAGCATCATATAGTAATTATGAAAATATTAATGTAAATATGAAAATAATGGTTAATTATCTCCAATGCAGTGCATCTTAAGGTTATGTTCCTGATAACCTACCCTTTCAGATGTTGCATATCATTAACTGATAAAGTCACTTGACTAAAGAAGCTAGCTCCACAATGTCACATAACACCATAAAGAGTTAAGTGTCAAGTGGAATTACCCCAAAAAGGTTCTATTGGAGTGAAAAGGTCAATGTTTCCCCAATATTTATCACTTTAAAAATATTCATCCTAAAATTCATAATGCCACTTACTACTATGACAGGAACAGTATTCAGGACCAAGGCTCCAACACAATTTTAAAGCATTCCTACTTGTATAACCTGTGTACTTTAAGCTACAAAATAATTGCACAAAATTGACTAAGTGTACTTAAATGACACGTCAAATATATACCATATCATTCATTGGCTATGATAAAATACCAACCCAAACTCAATAATACAAAAATAGAAGAACTATACTATGTATTTTCTAGTACTCCAAAAAGTCCCTTTGATTGCAAATTATCAATAATTAATTTACTACAACTAGACATACATACATTTCGTCTCAACTTATTAGTGCAAGAAATTTGGAAAAAGCCTGACAATGCAGGGACAGAGGCCAAAAATAGGAACACATTTTAAATATTGCTCTTATAAACTTAGAAAGTTGCTACAATAACAGTAGAATGCATTATTTAGGGACTTTAATCAAAAAAAAATGAGGCATAGACCAAAATATAGGACGCAAATCTGGACATTCTGCGAAAGTCTACACATCTAAAAGGTATGCAGACACAGAAATTAATCTTCACCTGTAGCACTCGCTCACTTTTTCAAACTACCCGCTTAATCTATTTCAAAATCGCCGAAGCTCATGCCGGCATCCACAAATAAGGAAAAGACAGTCGACACAACCCTTCTTGCGCCTAACAATTTCTTACCTCAGGAATACTGTCACTTTCGCCACTCTTGTCAAGAAATCCAAGCCGGGGTAACGTCATCTCCAAACGGCACGGCAGTTTCTCGTGGGACATAATAATATCTTCCAAAGACAAGAAATTTTCTTCGGAGCCCAAACCTGCAGACACAGGCATGTACGCCTCAGAACCCCTATTACACAGCGCCATAGGTTAACCTAGTCGCAAAACTAACCCATAAAAAACCTGCAAACTCCCTATCAGAAGATGCAACTCACTCACTGTTAACCAGCAGCAAAGCAAAATTAACCGCCATTTTCAATGCAGCAAAATTATTCATACTCATACATCATTTTGCTTCCGAGTTTACGTCATCAATTAAACACCAATCACTTCCAGCGAAACCTACAGCACTCGATATTATTGGGAGCCCCTCCTTATTTATTTATTTGCTTGTTTACTTTAACTTTTTATGTGGTGGTATGACTGTTTTACATTAAGATGGGTTTAACAGCAGCTTGAAAAATTAATGTTTGTCAATCCACAACTAATTTTTACATATGGTGTCAGAGTGTCTCATTTTCGCACGCGGGGTCAGGGTGCCCGTACAACAGTGACAATTATCTCTAGAACCAACTTTCACAACACCAGGTGACTAGCCCTGCATTTGAATCACAGAATTGTTGGATTCAGAAACGTTACCTATTTTGGTACTCCGACGTGCTGGAGTTTCTTACCCTTTACTCAAACAACAACAAGGGAATGTAATCAGGAAGGGTAGACAGTGAAAAACTCTTCCGGGATGTTGGTGGTGGCTTTGTAAAATGAGTAAGGGGTTCAAATTTGAGGATTTGTGGCTGGCGTGCTTGAATTCAGCGAGCGATCACAGTGGCTGCATGTGTATATATATATAGATATATATATAGAGATATATATATATAGATAGATATAGATAGATATATATATAGATATATCTATATATATAGATATATATATATATATGTACGTTGGCCTGAAAGGAGTGTGAGCAGTCTGCGTATGATGTTAGACACACACACTTCCAACGGATTAGCACGCTAGCAACAGATCGTAACATGTTCACAACCTTACTCGTTTTACAAACTCACCACCAAGACCGTGTTTTAACAGTCTACCCCTCCCGATTACTTTGTAAGAAGTTAGACAGGGTACTGCTTTTCTTTTCTTTCCTGATGCTTTCTGTTCTCAGGGGCAAAGGCTGAGATAAAGGAACGTGTAAGGGGGGCTTGCTTAACTGATATCTTGAGATGCTCGCAATAAATGGGGAAACCTATTTTTCAAACTTTATTTTTTTCAGCAGTCAGGGTTGCCACCTTTTCAAATGCCCAAAGTGGGACATTTTTGGTGCAAACGTCAGATTTTGTAGGGCGAAACATACCCATGGTCAGTACAATGGACAGAATTTCACTTTTTTGCTTAAATAAAAGTTTATTCTTGTAGCATTTTAGTTGCTTATTCTGTTTCTTATAACATTTAGGTGTTTCAGATACAGAATAACTGTTTTATGCAACTAGTACATAAAATATAGGAAATAATTGTGTCCTAAAATCTCAGGACATTTGCCATTTTTAAAATTTTTTGCAGGCCACAACTGCCCAAAGAGGGACTGTCCCTTGCAAAGTGGGACAGGTGGTAACCCTATCAGCAGTTGAAGTGCGAAACCTTCCTAAAAACAAGAACACAATAAAGAAAACATGTCTCTGAGGCTTTGTCATACTTCATTGGTCACAAGGAGAAGCAACCAGCATTAGTACCCATTTACCTTTCAATAACATACACTTTCTAGTGCCCCATCTGCTGTCATCTTTCTCGCACTAGGCACCCTGGGGCAATTCATAAAGTGCCGCATTCTTGCTGGCAACCATTTGCTGTTACCACACAAGTCCACATGTAAGAAGTGCAAACTGTTGTTACAGCTTGGAGCTGGAAGAAAACCTCTCACACCGACACTAACACTATGTTGTACACATTGCAAGACAAGTATACAGTATTCTTATACTGACATGCTCCAAAAATTCAGTTCCCAAACCATACACCCTACAGATGTGGCATGCCAGATAAAAATATGAACGGTAGCGATAACTCAGCAACACATTAACATGCATTCATACCACATATAGCTTCTTCCACCACCACCACCACAAATGAGTCACCACTCACCAGAGGTTTGTCAAAGCCATTCAGGCTACAAGAGAAATTCAAGCAGTGTGTAATGTACTTATCACTGGTAACTCCATAGTTTGGCACACCAGTGTATCACTCACAAGGCTGAACAAAGACATGATAACATTTAGGTCCTGGACTCCATGGTATCACTCAGCATGGCTGAAAAACCCTTTACCCCAAAATATTACTATGACATGATTGTTCAGGATGGCAAGAATGAGTTGCAAAGCACCCCCTTTGGCTATATAAACAAGAGCATGATGGAACTGTCTCAGTATGCTTCTTAAGGCAAGAAATAAACTATTTTTGAGCAGCAACCTACCATAACTGAGAATGACACCACAATAGATGTCATTCTGAGGCGGCACAATGAGTGTCAGCCTGGAAGGAGAAGGAAAACATTCCCTCCTGTTTCATCAATGATGAACTGTGCCTATCTCTTTGCAGCTTTCACATACTAATCAAGATATTTTCTACCCCAATAGTGCCTTTGTTAGGCAATGTCAGTCTACTCGGGCTACCAACCTAGTAAATACAAATTCAAATATGGCAAATATAAAAATAGCACTGCAAAATGCTAGGTACAACTCTGAAAAAAATGTGGACATTTATGTTGTCACTGAAACCTGGTTTTAGATCAGTGACAGCATTTCCCCCTTACTTGGCTTCACTCCCTTCCAGTTATTTATGCCTGCAGTTATTGATAGCAGAAAATCTGGCTCACACATTCATAAGTGCATGCTAGGCCAATGACCACAAGGGCCTTTTTAAGCCTAGCCATGCATCTCAAATGTATCCAACAACTTTGGGCTCTGGAGGTTACTTTTAGCAGTGTGTGTAAGCTAGGACTTGGGTGGTCCAACATTTACACATTTACAGGTTATGTCTATCCATTAAAAATATAGGTGGCAGACTAGGGGTGAATTTCTGATTTCTCATCCACTGGTTCAGCTTGAATAGGGTCAGAGAAAAAACTCTGCTTCATATGGATGGAAAGCCTGTTCCAAAGAAGGAGTATTCTCCGAAACACATACCTGTCCCTCCAACATGTCTTATTTATGTCACAAGTAAGGTTTAAGTCCCTTGGTGGTGGTTTGTCTGTCTTTATATGAAATACAATTACCTCTTGACTAATTGACCAGGACAATGAGCTAATACTACTTCACTTTATACAGGCAGTATAGTCATCACCAACTAGGTGACTAATCAAGCACTTCAGGTTCCTACCAAATCAAATAATCTCCATCAACATTACTCCTTCCAAACAGTTCCCACAGATACCATAAACAATACTTCAAAAAAGTAAAGCCTACTACAACTGTCCCTAACAATCTATCTGGCAAATATCTTAAAATGTCAGCTGAGGCTATTGGGTATCCACATTTAATTCTGATAAATTGTCCATTCCTTTTAGGCAAGGCTCAAAAGACAAACCCACCTCCTTAGAAAACAAAAATGGAAAAAAACTAAGGGTAATGCTGCTCAACGCCAGAAGTCTAAATCTCAAGATGCAGGCACTTGATGCACTCCTCAGCATGGAGAACATCAACGTCTGTGCAGTAACTGAAACCTGGTTCAAGGCTCCAGAGAGCACCCCAGCACTACCAGGCTATATCTCGTATCATGCTTTTCGGCCCCAAAACCCGGGCCGAACCACAAAGGGAGGGGGAGTGTCCATATTCATAAAGGACACCCACACCTCCAGGTTAGTAGCAACACATGAAGCATCAGAGACCATACAGGTGCAACTAACCATAGGCAAAACTGCTATACAACTGGTAGCATGTTACAGACCACCCTCCCAATCTCAAGAACCCCACTCAGCCTTCCTGAAGACATTGGAGGATATGAATGTATCACAAAATACCATCATACTGGGAGACTTTAACTACCCAAACATAGATTGGGTACATTATTATAGCCCTAATACCCTAGCCCAAAGGTTCCTGGAATTTATAAATTCAAATGCACTGGAACAACTAGTTGCCTCTCCCACTAGGGGAGATAATATACTAGACCTGATCATCACAAACATGGGGACAAAATGCTCCACACCGGAAGTATACCCCTCACTAGTGAGATCTGACCACAAACTAATCACCCTGGATATACATATCCCACCTCCACCCCCAGCACAAAAGACCACAGTGAAAAACTTCTCAAAAGCAGACTTCACTCTTCTTAAGACTGAGATGGTATCCTTTAAGCCCACTGTGCCAGTGGATACCACATTCCACAATGCCGAATCCTTCACAAATGCTTTCTATGGACATCTCCAAGAATGCATGGATCATGCAATCCCAAACAAATCCAAGTCCCTCTCCACCAAATGTAAGAATCCTGTCTGGTGGACCTCAGCCATAAACAAATTGTATAACAAAAGAAGGAAGCTACTGCACGTCAGAGCGAAATCCCATGAAGGGAAGACATCTCTGATCAACATTAGCAGAAAACTACGTTCTCTCATAAAAACATCCAAGGCAAACTTTGAGAGAAAAATCGCTAAGGACACTAAAGATAACCACAAAGCCTTCTTTAGCTATGTTAGAAACCTGGGCGGAAACCCTCAGATATGCTCAAAGTTGGTTCACAACAACAAAAAATACACTGAACCCACAGATATTGCTAACATTCTGGCTGACAGGTTCAGTGCAAATTTCTCACCTCCTTCACCCCCAAAAGAAGAAATACTTATCCCAGCTGAATGTAATCTCCTTGTCATCTCAGATGTCCAAGTGAGAACCACCCTAAACAAAGCAAAAAAACACAGCATCAATGGGACCTGACGGTATCCCGGGGTGCGTGTTACGTGAACTCCAAGAGGAGCTAAACCCACACATAAAAATGCTATTTAACCTTAGCCTTACTTCAGGATATGTACCTGAACACTGGCGTACAGCAACAGTGGTCCCACTCCACAAGGGGGGGTGCCTCTACAGACCCTGGAAACTATTGCCCCATAAGCTTGACTAGCCTGGTCTGCAAAGCTATGGAAAGAATCATTATGGAACTCATAAACGGAGACACAGGGGACTTACAGACGCTTGACCCCACCCAGTTCGGCTTTGTAAAGGGCAGATCCTGACTTTTAAACCTGGTTGACTTTTTCGAAACAGTCACTAGAGCCATTGATGAGGGCAAAGCAGTCCATACAGCATACCTGGACTTGGCTAAGGCCTTCGACGCAATATCCCACTCAGGCATCATAGATAAGCTAAACAGCTTAAAAGTAAACCCTTATGTCACTAGATGGGTTGCAAACTGGCTAAAGGACAGAACCCATAAAGTTAAAATCGCTGGAGCAATGTCAGACTCAAAGCCAGTCACAAGTGGTGTCCCACAGGGATCTGTCCTGGGACCCCTCTTGTTCAGCATTTATTTCTCAGATGTTAAAGCAAACATGGGAGGGCTGTGGCTGACAAAGTTCGCAGATGACTGCAAACTAGGCCATAGTTGATACACCAGCAGATACACACATCCTACAAAAGGCCTCACTGAAACAGACAACTGGTGCCGTAGTCACGGCCTTAAACTAAATGCCAAAATGTATAGTCATCCGCTTTGGAAAAACAAAGTACCCAGGAATTATCACATAGACACGAACCGACTGAGTATGCAAAAGTCATCAGAGACCTAGGGACCCAAGTAGACAGCGACCTCTCATTTGACACCCACGTTGCCAAAGTGGTTAGAAAAACATTCTACCTTGCACACCTCATCATGAAGGGTTTCACATCCAGATCCAAGGATGTCATTGTACCCCTATATTCCTCCCTCATCAGGCCCATGATTGAGTACAATGCCCCATTTGGTATGTACCTCACCCGGCACTTGCAACAGCTGGAGAGACCACAAAAGTACCTCACCAAAAGGATCAAGGGTCTCCAACATATGTCTTATTCTGCCAGACTAAAGAAACTTCAGCTCTATTCAGTAGCATACCGCCTGCTCAGAGGTGATCTCTGCCTGATGTACAAGGCCATGTCCAATCAGGATCTGATGGACATGCTCCACCTCAGAAAATTCAAATCCATCAGGACCACGAGAGCTAAAGATTTAAACCTTGGCACAAGTATGAATAGGACATGCTGGAGGGATAGATTCATAACCCAGAGGCTTCCCATGCTTTGCAACAGGATCCCAGTTCATATTAGGCAGAGCCCCTCACTGACTCTCTTCAAGAGAAATCTTGATGAGTGGATGGGAGATCGTAAGTTTACCCCAGGGGTCACATCTGTGTCACTACTAGACAGAGGCACAGTATTCTAGCTTTATTCTGTACATTTTTGTACCATTTCATGGGGTGGCAAAAGCCACATTACTATGGCTAGGCTTACAAATGCCCCAGGGCAGATAGCCTAGTACTAAACTATGAAACTATGAAAATAAAGTCCCCTCACTATGGAAAAAAAAACATTAATTTTTCCACTGCACAAGGGTAGACTCAATACAGATCTTTCAAATTAAACTTCAATTGACATTTTACCACCACTATCAAAAATATTGGAAAAAATGTATTCATAAGCTGCTTATCAACTGTATAACAGATAACTAGCTTCTATCTTCAACCCAATACAGCGTCTGTCTTCCTTACAGCAAAGATACTGCTTTGCTGAATTTTGTTAATACTGTCATCACTCTCAGAAACACTAGAACCCCAATCTCCACCATCTTCCTAGACTTATCAAAAGCTTTTGATACTGTATCCCAGCAGAAACTATTACATAAACATTCATCCTTAGGGTTGCAGTGGTTCCACAGCTTCCTCTCAAACAGAGCACAAGTAAAATTATTTCTCCACCTTCATTCCAGTAAATATTGGTGTTCCACAAGGATATATACTAGACCTTATATTTTTCAACATATTCATCAATGATTCCTACAATGTTGAAAAAAAATGCTACTCTAGTTCAATATGCTGATGACTCGACCCTAATCTGCAATGTTAAATGTCTCTCTAAACTCTAAGGCCTTAGTCAACAATCCTTCTTATCAGTTAAAACATAGCTAAATAATTCAGAACTATTTCTAAATGCTAAAAATATTTAAATTACTGCTTTTCACCCCATAACATATCTCTAACAAAACACTATTCACTATTGTTTCTACCAACAGCAACATAACTGAACAGGAAAACCATACAAAATTACTGGGTGTCATCACAGATGACCAGTTGAAATTTGATGACCATGTATCACTTGTGGTTAAAAACTCATCTAAAACTAAAATCTAACTTGTCGAAATAGCCAGAAGATGTACAGCGTCTACATTCTTACTGTCATCTCTCTTGTATGCTGACCCAATATTCACAAAACCTCAAGTCTTACAACTGCCCAAACTTGAGGAATATTATAGGTTCATAGGTTCATAGCTTGGTACTAGGCTATTGGCCCTAGGGCCTATACAAGCCTAGCCATAACAATTCCCTGGCTATTTCTTCCCACACTATTTACTTCCCTGGACCCCTGTCTAGCAGGGTGGCTGACATGATCCCCAGGGTGAATTTCTTTTCTCCCATCCAATCTTCAAGGTTCCTTTTGAAGAGGGCCAAAGAGGCACTCTGCTTGACATGTATGGGCAGTCTATTCCAGAGTCTGGGGAGTCTCTGGGTCAGGAACCTATCCCTCCAGCATGTTTTGTTTATTGTGATGACAAGATTTAGATCCCTGGAGCGTGTGGCTCTGAGGGATTGGGATCTCAACAGCTCTGGGTTTGACATGGCCTTATATGTTAAGCAGAGATAGCCTCGCAGTAGACGATATGCGACAGAGTAAAGCTGGAGTTTTTTAAGGTGGTCAGCATAGGGCATCTACTTTAGGCCTGTGAGTCTTTTAGTAAGGTATTTCTGCGGTCTTTCCTTTTTTCTGGATGAAAAGCCCTTAGTGATGAGGTGTGCCACATAGAAGGATTTCCTGACTGTTGTGGCGATGTGGTTATTGAAGGTGAGACCACTGTCCACCTGTGTCCCTAAGTATCTTATCACACTTTTGGTGTTTAGTGTACTGCCACCTATGTGATAATTCACGGGTACATGTTTTTTTTCCAAAGAGGATAACTATACATTTCTTGGCATTGAGCTTGAGCCCATGGCTCTGGCACCAAGCATCTGTTTCTGTAAGGCCCTTTTGTAGAGTATCCACATAATTTGGGGATTCAGTAATGGCTCCCAGTTTGCAGTCATCTGTGAAAATTAGCCAGAGTCCCTTAGTGTTGGCCTGTACTTCAGAGAAGTAGATGCCAAACAAGAGAAGTCCCGGGACTGAACCCTGAGGTACTCCACTTGTCACTTGTCTGGAGGTGGATTTGGAGTCAGCTAATTTTACAGTGTGGGTTCTGTCAAGTAAGCCAGTTGGCAACCCATCGAGTGATGTAGGGATTAATGCCCAGCTTAGTAAGTTTATCTATGATTCCAGAGTGGGGGATGGTGTCAAAGGCCTTGGCGAGGTCCAGATAGGCTGTGTGGACTGACTTACCCTCGTCCACGGCCCTGGAGACTGATTCAAAGAAGTCATTAAGGTTCAGGAGACAAGATCGGCCCTTAACGAACCCAAACTGGGTGGAGTCCAGTGTTTGAAGGTTGCCAATGTCTTTGTTTATAAGTTCCATGATAATACGTTCCATGGCCTTGCAGATCAGGCTCATCAGACTGATGGGGTGGTAGTTCCCGGGATCCAAGGGGATCCCCCCTTGTGGAGTGGGATAACTGTAGTTGTACGCCACTCAGTGGGCACGAAGCCTGAGGTGAGGGTATGATTAAACATGACACTTAGGTGAGGTGCCAGTTCATTTTGTAGTTCATGTAGTACACAGCCCAGGATGTCATCTGGTCCCATGGATGCTGTATTCTTAGCTTTGGAGAGTGCGTTTTTTACCTGTGTGGCCGTTATTACCAGAATTTGGCAATCTTCCAGTATTGAGATGGGCCATTTAGGGGGTGAGATGGGAGTGAAGTTGGCACTGAATCGATCTGCCAGGATATTGGCAATATCCTTGGGATCAGTATATTTAATGCCATTCTGTTGTAGCTCAGAGCAGATCTGAGCATTGCCATTTAGATTCTTGACATAGTTATAGAATGCCTTGTGGTTGTCTTTGGAATCTTTGGCAATTTTATTTTCATAACTAGCTTTGGAGGATCTTATGAGGGATCTCAGCTTCTTACTGAGGCTGGTAAGGGAGTTTTTTGCATCCTGGGATTTTCCTCTTTACTACAATAGTTTTTTCCTTTTGTTGTAAAGTTTGTTTATGGCAGAGTCCACCAGATTGGCTTCCTTTTTTGAAGGAGAGCATCTTGGTTCTATTTGAGATGGCAAAATTCATGCATGAGTGGATGTGCTTATACAGTGCCTTAGTGTAGGACTCAGCAGTCAAACTTTCAGTTCCTTTTTATATCACTAACATGCTCTAAGAGCCTTGTTTTTAAATGCCCTTTTTCTCTCCTATATTTCAGTTCCTGTCTGCATGGGTGTCATAAAGTTTGTAACTTCTGACTTGAGTAGCATGAAGTTGGCCTTGGAGAAGTTTTTTATGGAGATTTCCTTACTGGGGGATGGGGGTGGGATGTGGATGTTAAGGGTGATTAGCTTATGGTCTGACCTGAACAACGAGGAGGTGACCATAGGTGTGGAGCATCAATTTCCCATGTTGATAATGACCAGGTCTAGGATATTGGAGCCCCTGGTGGGACTATGGATTAATTGATCCAGGGAATTGGAATTTATGAATTCCAAGAACCGTTGGGCAAAGGTGTTGGTGCACAAGTAGTTTTCCCAGTTAATGGCAGGGTAGTTGAAATCACCCAGTATTAGGGTGTTTAGTTGTATCTTAATATTTTCCAGTATGTTTGGAAAGGTGTAGTGAGAATCTTGGGGCATGATGGGGGATCTGTAGCAAGCTACAATTTGGATTGCAGTCTTACCTAGTGTTAGTTGCACCTGGAGAATTTCAGGTGCATTGTGTTGGGCAACTAACCTGGTGGTGTGAATATCCTTGGTGAATATGGGCACTCCTCCACCTTTAGTGTTTCGATCCTGGTTTGGTAGCCGAAAAGTGTGGTAAGCGTTGTAGCCTGGTATTGCAGGGGTGCTCTCTGGAGCCTTGAACCAGGTATCATTTACTGCACAGATATCAATGTTCTCCATTTTTAGGAGTGCCTCGAGAGAGTGCATTTTGAGATTTAGACTTCTAGCATTGAGTAGCATTATCTTCAGATTTTGCATGCTTCTACCTGTTATGGCGGTGGTTTTGTCCTTTGAACTTTGCCTAAAAAGGCACTATAGGGGTGGCAAGAGCCTTAGCCAGTAACCTCAATCCCAGGGGCAACAGGTGCAGACCATCTCTGGCAAAGCATCATGGTCTGTCGATCTTGTCGTCCCAAGCAGACAGATACTGGATCCCCTTTGAATGACACCAGAAGCTTAGCCAATTGTTGAAGTCAATCATTCTGTCCTTATATTGTGGTATCATTCTGGGCGAAGGCAGGATGCTACTCAGGGCTAGGGTCATACCTGTCGGGGGCCACATGATCCGAGAGCTCTTTCATGTCTCTTTCCATGTAGTCCAGGGAGGTACGTCTCAAGTCATTCACTCCAACATGGACAATGACAGAGTTATATTTGTACTTGTTGTGGAGTGACTTGAGTGCATGAGTTATGTGGCCGATCCTGGCACCCGACAGACAGCTCACTGTAATTTTCTCCTTGTTCAGCCTGGTGAGTGGGACATCAGTGTGTCTGACTATAGAGTCACCTATGACTAAAGAGTTAGGTACGTTGTCTTGCCTTAGGGCTGTTGCTGGGAGGCACACTGGTGTTGTGAGCTATGTGACACTTTGGTTGTGATTGGTGTTTGTTTGCGTTTCAGCTTCGGAGGTCCTTGTTGCTTGGGCAAGTTACAGTTAAGGGCCTCCGCATATGTGGATTTAGTGTTGCTATGTGTGGGTGTTGGTTGTGTGAGTCTAGAAGGGCTAAGTGTTGCTTGAGGTGTAGTGCAGGTGTTAACCTTCTCCTCTTGACTGTCTAGCACAATCTTGGGTGGAGAGAGCATTGCTTCCAGTTTGGCTATGTAAGTGCATCTCTCACAGGTTGTAGTGTTGGGTGGTAGGAGGAGAGGGTTGTCTGTGTACATGAGGCAAATTATAATAAAATAGCCAAATTTTCAGTTAACTATAACAATAGAATATACCACTGCCTAGTTCTCAGAGAATTCATCTGATTAGATCTACCACATCATCTAGTTCTTTCTCAACTAACTGCAATACACAGACTTCTGTATAAGCCAGAAAACTGCCCATCCTATAGCAACTTAATACAACTTTACTCTGCCTGTAGAATTCTCTAGAGAAAATCATTAATTGCTTCAGGTAACTCTCTATATTCAGATAGTGTGGCTAAACTATGGAACCACATCCCACTACCACTGTAATCCATTCAGAATGCAAACTTTTAAAAAACTCAACTAAAAGTTCACCAATCAAATCAATAGATCAGCTCCTGTACATCTCTGAGATTAGAGACACTGATATCTTCAGCTTGTCATAGCGTCAAACAATTTCTCTTCATTCATAAATCTATGCCCAACAACCAGTCTTCACCAATGCCCAAAACGTTTTAGCTGCATCTCCCAGCTATACACATTATTTTGTGACACTGCTCATTCCCCACCTCTATTCATCTAATTATCTATTACCATATAAAAGTAGCTCTGAACCTGCTTTACACCCCACCTTTTAACTACAATAGTAATATTTTCTGCCCTATCTACCTCCTTCCCTCACCTCCATTTCTTTGAATTTCTAAGCACTAATCACATAATCTATTATTTATCTGACCAACCCACAAAGACACGCCTCTTCAAATGCTCAATACTCAACATCTACTAGATACTTCCAAGATGGCTGCACACTGAGTAATGGCTTAATTTCAGCATCCCAGTGTGAAAATAGTAACTCAGATAAGAGAGCCAGTGAATTTTTTTTTTTGTTGGGGGAGGGGGGGGCAAATTTCAATATCTGATTACTAAGTGCATTGCCTGGATGTCAGCAAAAAAGAAATTTAGAGAACCACAAAAGGAGAGGAGAAAACACTGACTGGGAAGAATTCTGCAGCTGTTTAGCAAAAAGCAGTGCAAGCATCAACTTTGATGCAAGACATGACTTCCAGTAATCAAGAGGAAAAAATAAGACAAGTATACAGAGAGCTGATTAAAATAAACTAAACACTGAAGGAGTATATCAACGCACATAACAAAAGGCTGGAAAAAATGGAAGAAGCTTTAAACATATATTGAGATGATGTGATAAAACTGCAAAAATCAGAGGCTGAAATGAAGAAAATGCTGACTGAATATGATAGTGCTCAAGAAGAGATGTTCCAAAAAATAATAGAGTTAGAGGACAGAGCATGTAGGGAAAACCTGATATTTTCTGCTGTACCAGAGAAGTTGGAAGGAACAGATTGTATTAAGTTTATGAAAGCATAGATAAGCAACTGGACTGGTATTCCAAGACAGGAGTTGTTAATTGAAAGGGCATATCGTATGTGTGCTCCAAACCACCTATGAGAAAGCAACCTAGACCTTTAATAATAAAGATGCAATCCTACCAGCAGAATGAGTTGATTTTGACAAAACTATGGCAGAAGGACAAAGTACTAAAAGTGGGAGACAGTAGCGTGTTCATGGAAAATGATTACTCACTATACACCAGGAAGAGGAGTACATTTATTCCAGAATCAGGAAGGTTGAGAAGCAGGCATGAGATTCAAAGTGTTGTACCCAACTATCTTCAAAATATTCTTCCCACGAGGGCAAAATAATTTTTGATGAAGTACATGCTAAGGAGGAAATACAAGTTTGTCCAACAGAAAGTGAGCTGTGAAACAGAAGGAGATTCTGCTTTTTGTTCTTCTGATAAGAAAGACCAAGAAGGACTGTGCCAGTGAAACAGTTTCCAAAGTTGCAATGGAAACTGATGGAGAGAAGTAAGCGAGCATGAGACTTGACTAGAAAAAACAAGAGTACATTGGAAATGAAGCAGAGACAAGATTTGGGAGATGAAGATGAACAAGAATAAAACCAGTAACTTGGAAATTGACAAATGTGACATTACAAAGCAATAATTATATTAGTAAAATATGACAGAACAGGAAAATCTGGAAATATTGGACTTTTTTGGACTTCACTGGACTTGTGGAGGACTCTAAAGTGTATGCTATACTTCATTACATTAATGTTTGGAAAAAATACACAGGAGAGGAGAAGATGAGGGAAAAACTAACTGTAAGTTAAACAAAACTTTTTCTTAATAGTACTATTTTTATAATGTATGATTTTCTTTGCATGCTATAAAGTAAAGTTTTCTAAGTTGTTTTAAGTGTAATTAGGATACCATTGTAAACAGGTGCTCCTATTTGTTTTTCTTTTTTTCTTTCTCCCTTCTCTCTTTCTCCTTGCTCAGTTTTAAGAAATATAGGCACTGCAATGTAAAAAAAAAGTCTGGTTAAAAGAATATGACAAACGAAAAGTTAATGTGCATTTTCTTATACTTGCATGGAGTAATGACTGGATTAAGTCCCTTAGCTTGATCTAGTAGCAAGTTATAACAGAAAGCAAGTAAATGAAAAAGAATACTGAATATTATAAGGCTTTTTTCTAGCAAATAAATGTATGCTTAGTAGCAATTCTATATCTGGTCATTATGTCTCCATGGGGACAATCTGATAAAGAGAAATTGGCTACAGTCTGATAAAGAAATAATGTCTAGAAAAAAAAGAGAAATTGGCTAGAAGATAATGATCTCTGAAAGAATCAAGGTATTTTCCCAGCTGGGAGAGCTAGAAAGAGAGGACAGAACCAGGCAGCACTTACTAGAAGCACACACTGCACAATGTATCATAGCATGGATAACCTTTCTTTTAGGTTGACTCAAGTCTATGAGTGTGGCTGTCAGTTTGGGACATTTGTTCCTGGTAGGAGGGTAAAACTTCAATATTTGAAGATGTACATATTTTGTGTGTGTTAGTATTAAGTTAATAGGTTTTAGGATGGTATTAGGGTGTGTTTGTTTTTTTTTTTTGTTTGAGGGCTTTCAATAAAATAAAAAGTTTTGTAAGGTATGACATGGGCTCAAACAGATATGGCAAAAAACAACTATACAAAAGTTCAACCTGCCAAACTGTGTATGTATATAACATGGATATATATCACCTCATCAAAATCTCAATTTAACAAACCCTCTTCATCGAACCCAATTGAGCAAAAGCTCACTTCAATGAATGATTGCTTCAGTGAACTTTCACACAGGGAAATAAACTAGTTGGCCATCATCAGGAATGTGCCCTTTTCCCCACCTTAGTGCAATCTCAGAGTTGGTATATTTGGTTAGGGGGTGTGGGGAACGAACCCCCCCCCCATTTAGCTGAGTTTAAGATTTCGTAGTTTTTTTGTACAGTTGGTAGCTGACCGAGTAGATTCTTTCCCTGTGTGACAGTTTGCTGAAATGATCATTCATTGAAGAGAGCTTTCATTCAATTGGGTTTGATGAATGGGGATTTCTAAACTGAGATTTCAGTGAAGTGATATAGATCCATATAACACAAAAGCTGAACTAGACATTTAACAAAAAAGCTGTTATACATAAAAGATAATAATAATATTTTAATACAATGATGCTTTCTGTAATGTCTTTAAATGTCAATGGTCTCACAGATAAATAGAAAAATGAAAGAGTACTAAACTATACTAAAAATGTAGAGTACAAATAGTTATGCTACAGGAGACACACTTGGAAAGGACTTAACATGTGAATTTGATAAAAAAGGTTGTCAGGATGGTTATTCGGCTGAATACCTAGAAGAGGACAAAAATATATTAACGGTATATTTGTAGTACTAAGGAGCTACTGGCAAGGGAGGAGGATTATATTGGCATTTATTTATATTGCACCTAAAACTGCTATAATGGAGCTTAAGAAAATTCTGTGAGAAATAATCAGCTTTCAGCAAGGAATATTACTTATAGGAGTATGGATTAAAAATTATACTGGTGTGGCAACTAATAATATGTGGGAAAAGACTAAAGAAAAGATATTATAAAAACTGACAAACTGGAAGTTCTGTTATATGGATATGGATAGTAAGATACAAACAGTTAAATGTTTTTAGTCCCTTTCAGCTTATACACAGGTCATGCATATTTTTATCAACCAGAGGAGAAGTTGTAGATAGCAATTAATAAGTAGCTGAAGAATTTTAGTTTGAAGGGGAAGACAGCAAAATTCAAGTGGGATAAGATGAATCTTCCAATAGAACAAGACAGATTGGGATTATCCAATTTGAAGGGGCATTTCAGAGCTACACAGTTAAGGCTCCTATACATAGCACAAGCAAAACCTATCATTCAAAGTGGAAAAGGATGATTATGAAACAGGAGGAAAGGTCAAGAAACAAGAAGAGACTGGGATTTTAGATGCAGATCTTTAAGGACAATAACAATAGTCATACAGAATATTATATTCATAAACTAGCAGATAGTATTCTAAGAACTAATCCAACATGGGAATGGAATAAAGGAGATTCTGCCAATAGGGATGACTGCAATTAGGGATACAGACAATAGGCAAGAGAGGGCTGAAATTCATTGTAGAAAACTGGCAAAAGAATCAAGGTATTGAGAGCAAATAACTAGAGAGGGAAAGGTAATAAAATGGGAAGATGCCAAAAATGTATTTGGACTGCA
This sequence comes from Protopterus annectens, assembly GCF_019279795.1. NCBI lineage: Eukaryota > Metazoa > Chordata > Ceratodontiformes > Protopteridae > Protopterus > Protopterus annectens. The sequence continues at coordinate 1,838,727,823 of NC_056741.1, forward strand.
GGTTAGAGATTGCCTTCCCTATCAAAGATTAATATCAGAGTATAAGCAAGTAGAAAGAAATAGGCAGTCATAAACGAAAGACCAGCACTGGTAGAGTTTTAGTATAACCTAGAACAGATGCTGCTGTTAAAAAGGCAGCGATTTGTAGAGCATATAAAATATTGCATGATAACTATAAGAGTCAATCAGAGGTGGTTAGAAAGAACTGGGAAGAGAGATTGGATAACCAATTCTCAAAGAAACAATGGGGGGGTATATGCATGTCTCCCAAATATGCAACAAAATCTAGAAGGTTTAGGATTTTTGCTTGGAAATGTTTACATAGACATTTTCATACCCCAAGTAGAGTCTAGAGAAATCTTTCTCAGACAGACAGCGAATGTTGCAGGTGTGGTGGGGAAGAAAGGGGTAACTTGGATTTTTTTTCTGGGGGTGTAATGAGTTGGCATACTTTAAAGATTCCCTGCAGACTAGTCTGTTGGAGATATTGGGTGAGCAAATTGGCTTAACTAGGGAAATTATTTTTCTGAGCTATGATATAGAATCAGAATGTTCTAGATGTAGTAAGGCCTTGCTGAGTCTAATTATGGTGGCTGCCAAAAAAGCAATTACTACAAAGTGGAAAATCAAAGTCTAAACTAACTGTGCTCAAAGTAATGAATATAATAACAAAGACATAACAACTGGAATTGTGATCTTTAAAAAAGGGTAGGAGCAAATTACATAGGAAAAATAAGAACTGTGGAAACAAGACATACAAGACAAGAATGAGGTTTAAAAGAAGGCAGGACTTGAATGAGGTATGTAATGTTTGACAATGATTGGGTTTATTATACGGGATGTATAATGTTTGCAACTAGGATTATTTCACTATACTTTGTGATGTGAAATGCTTGCAGGTGGGATTATGTCAATATGGTTTGTTTTCATTTATATAAATGTATGATTGCCTACGTCATAGGTGATAATTTAATAAGGATGTTTCCTATTTGAAAAAAAATGTTGATTGTTGCACTATCCTGGTAAACAAATACATATAAATAAATAAATTGTAAAAGCCACAAGGCCTAGAATTCTAAGGAATTCCTTGGCTAAAGATTGGGTCAGAAGAAAAAAGTTCAGGATTACCTCTCAATATAAATCCACATTACCCTGAGGTAAAAAGGCTTTTTGCATGAGAAAGTATATAAGGCACCCTAGAAATACATTCCTGTGTTAAGGAGTCAGGGAAGATTTTTGTAAGTTTATCAGAAATCCCAGATGAGTGAGGAGAGAAGTAATCTTTTTAATATTTCCTGGCATCTTATCACATATAAGCTAGTTGTCTAAATAAGGAAAACATGTAGATACCTTGCAGTCTGCAATAGGCCTAGTTAACGCTCTTGATTCACTAGACAGCCCAAAGGGTAACACTGAGAATTGATAATGTGACACAGATACACAAAAGCATAGGCATCAGTATCTCCTGACATGTTGTGCAACAGGAATGTGATCGTAAGCATAATTGACAGTGGTCTGGGAGAAGACCTAACACAGTTTGAAGGGTTAACATCCTTAATTTTGAAAAATTTACAAACAGATTAGGAAAGGAGAGATTCAAAACTGGTCTCCAAGAGTGCTTGTTCTTAGGACCAGAACATTTCAGGAATAGAAGCCCCTGCCTATGTTTTCTGCAAGAACATGTTCTATGACTCCTGTCTGTAACATGATAGCACTTGGGCAAACAATTCTGTCTGAGTGGGAGAGTGAGGAGGGATCTCACTGAAAGGAGGGGAAGATTCTTCCATTGCCAGTTGTAACCCTCCTGGCTCACCTTCAAAATCCATTTGTCTGAAATTATCTGACACCAAGCTGGAACACTGTGGGTCAGATTCTGTGAAAATGAAAGAGAAACATGGAAGAGAGAGGATGGAAGGTGATCAGGTCCATAGCATAGTAATTCAGAAGGTGGTGTATGACCCTTTTTTGGGGCAACTGCTTGTTTCGTATTCTTGGGATTGGTTTCCTCTTGCCATTTCTTCTGCCTAGTATTAGGCTGCGCTCTTTGCTTGTTTTACCCTTTAAATTAGGTAGGGATTTTCAAAGGGAAGAACTTAGGCATCTGAAAAATCCTGGATACTCTTTGCAATAACTTCCTTCTCTTGTGCCATTGTTTGAGGATCCGACACATAATGCATGCACTCAGGTCACTCAACAACAGGTGCAAATATGACTCTGTCATTGTACATGTGGCTGTGAATGACCTGAGATGTACCTTCCTGGAATACATGAAAAGAGACATGGAGGAGCTCTCGGATTATGTAGCCCAGGTGGATATGACCCTAACCCTAAGCAGCATCCTACCATCACCCAGAATGATACCACAGTACAAGCAGAAAATGATTGATTTCAACAACTGGCTAAGTTTCTGGTGTCATTCTAAGGGGAGCCAGTATCTGTCTGCCTGGGATGACATGATTGACAGACCTCGATGCTTTGCCAGAGATGGCCTGCATCTGTCACCCCTGGGCAACTGGATACTGGTCAAGGCTCTTGCGACCCCTATAGTGCCTTTTTTAGGTGGTGTTCCAAAGACCAAATTACCACCATAACAGCTACAAACAAATGAAATCTGAAGGTCATGTTGCTCAATGCTAGAAGTCTAAATCTCAAAATGCACTCACTCGAGGCACTCCTTAAAATGGAGAACATCGGCATTTGTGGTGTAACAGAGACCTGGTTCAAGGCAGCAGAAAGCACCACTGCACTACCAGGCTATATCTCATTCCACACCTTTTGGCCCCAGAACTTAGACCGATGCTCCAAAGGTGGTGGTGTCTCCATATTCATAAAGGATGCGCACACCTCCAGACTGGTAGCCCAACATAACACATCAGAGATACTTCAGGTGCAGCTAACATTGGGTATATTAGTGATTCAGGTCGTAGCCTGCTATAGGTCCCCAACCATGTCCCAAGGCTCACACTCCACGTTCCTAAGCACCCTGGAGAATATTAGGGTCCAACCTAATACTCTCTTACTAGGCAACTTCTACTACCCCTCCATTAACTGGGTAAACTACTCATCCACCAATACACTTGCCCAACATTTCCTGGAGTTCATTAATTCCAATGCACTGAACTAGCTCATTCTTACCCCCACTAGAGGTAGCAGCATCCTTGACCTGGTCATTACTAACATGGGCAACCATTGCTCTACACCAATAGTCAGCTCCTCCCTGGTTAGATCCAACCACAAACTAATCACATTGGAAATCCACATCCATCCCACCCCCCCCACCCCCAGCACAGGTAACCACCATGAAAAACTTCTCCAAAGCTATCATTTGGATCCTAAAAACAGAGGTGGATAACTTCATGGCACCCATGCAAATGGAGAATAGTTGCATGACTACAGAATCATACACCAATGCACTGTACGAACATGTACACAAATGCATGGATCTCGCCATACCCAATAGAATCAAGACACTCTCCTCCAAAAAAAGGAAGCCAATCTGGTGGTCCCCTGCCATAAATAAACTCTACAACAGAAGGAGAAAACTGATGCAGAATAAGGTGAAGTCCCAAGATTGGAAAAACTCCCTTATCTGCCTCAACAAAAAGTTGAGATCCCTCATCAAATCCCCTAAAGCTAGGTATGAAAACAGAACATAGGTTGACAGCAACCTCTCTTTTGATTACCACATTACCACTGTGGTCAGAATGTCCTTCTATGTGGCACATCTAGTTACTAAGGGTTTTGCATCCAGGAAGAAAGAGGTCAGTCTCCCTCTACTCTTCCCTCATTAGGCCAGTCATCGAGTACAATGCCCCATTTGGCATGTACCTCACTAGACACCTTCAACAACTAGAGAGGCTGCAAAAGTACCTCACAAAGAGGATCCTAGGCCTTAAATACTTGTCCTATATGGACAGACTCAAATAACTCCAACTATTCTCTGTCTCATATCACCTACTTAGAGGCGATCTCTGCTTGACTTACAAAGCCATGTCTGACCCAGTTCTGTTAGAAATGCTACATCTAAAGAAATCCCAATCCCTCTGCACCACACGCTCCAGAGACCTCAACCTCATTACCACAATTAACAGAACATGCTGGAGGGACAGGTTCTTTATGGAACAGACTTCCCATACATGGCAAGCAGAGCACCTTGCTGACCCTCTTCAAGAAAAATCTTGATGAGTGGATGGGAAACAGAAAATTCACCCTGGGGATAACACCAGTGGCTCTACTCGAGAGAGGCACTGGGACCTAAGGCCGGGTGGCACTATGCCAGGGTAATCCTATGGCTAGGCTTGTAAAGGCCCCAGGGCCATTAGCCTAGTACACACCTATGAACTTATGAACCTATGTATAGCAGGTGGCCTAAATAAAACCTCTTTTTATTGCTTCTCACTGTGCATCCGCTGCACTTAATCCGGTCCAGGGTTATGATGCGGCTTCAGCCTATGCCAGCTGTCAGTGGGCATGAAGTAGAGAATCTCATCTTGGATGGAACCCCAGCCCACTGCAAGGCAAACACACACATGGCATGCACACCTACCCCACAGCCACCTTGGAGGAACTCTCATTCACAGTAAAAGGAAACTAGAGAACAAGGCGAACTCTCACATAGACACTGGAATGGCATGCCGAATCTTTTTTATTTTAATGAAAAGGTATTTTAAAATCTGTCCCAAAAGTTATACAGTTTGTGCGTTAGGGCTAGAGTAAGAGTTAGGGGAAAGGAAGAGATTCAGTGCTGTGCATGTGTCTTGTTTAGTAGTATTGTTAGCGAAAGGGTTTTTCATCAAGTAAGGTATAGAGTTAGCACACATTAGTAAGGATGTGAAGCTCCCCACTCACCTTTATTAATAGGTGCTAACCCTGCCCTTGGCCTTATCCTCAGTCCTACACCTTACCTTATGAAAAAAAACTTTCCACAACACTACCTAGACAAATTCTATCAGAAGTTACTGATAGGATTTTGTTTAAGTGATGGCAAAATAAAATTATTTGTTTTCCTTTTGTGATCAGTAGAATTTCTGATGATTTTGTTTTTTCCTGTAAGTACATTTTCAACATGTCAACAACAATCTTCTGTTTCAATGTGTGTGCACATTGATATAATGTCATATGTAAGATTTTATATATATATATATATATATATATATATATATATATATATATATATAGTGCTTACAGTAATAAAACTTTCTCAATTTTCTACATAATGTCTATTTACACTAACAAAGGAAAGACTTACATGAGAAGTAACAAAAAAAGCATTTTTTTTTCTGGAGTTCACTTCATAAGTTGCACTTTTCCCTTGTACAGGGTTTCTCAAAGCAAGACACTACTTACAGTCACCAGTATTTTCAACAGGCTTGATCACATATTTAGGGATATGTTCCATCCGTTTCTTAACAGCTCCTTTCCTCATTCAAGCTTCAGGGACACCTTTCAGATTGTGTTCTGTAGCTCCCTGGACACTCATATTCTGTAATTTCTTTTTAAACAGAGGACAGGAATATGGCCTCTTTCATGGTTATTAGCCACTACATACCTGCAGGTGCAACTGCTCCAAACTGGTCATTAAAGAGACTTGTCTATTTCTGGTCTGCCTGCCTGTCTTTTCATGCATTTATTTCTCAATATGCATCTTCTGTTAAAGGCAACCTAACAAACACAACCCCAAAATGAACCATGCATTTTTCAGACTCAGCAGTCATATACCACATAGCAACCCCTCCCTCCAAGCAAAAACTACTTATTCTAGCATTCTTAGATGTTGTGTAAGTCTGATACACATTTATGTGATTATGGCTTGGATGATCTTGTATCATGAAACTGTAAGGCTACAGGCTTAAAACTAATCTATGCTAACTTTGTGTTGGCAAATTTTTATGGTGGCAAATCAATTGTGGGGTTGAGTGGACGGTAGTTAATACAAAGTTAAGAAAACACACAAACAGCCAGCAATTCACCAGTAGCTTACTTTCTTTAATTCCAGCGATCTGGTACCTCGGCAATTCACCTTCAAGGATCACAATTAACTGAGTACAAACATCACATTTATATACATACTCAATAAGACAATTAAGTCTCCTAATTAATTAATTGAACAATGAAAACATTTTTAAAGTGACCATAAACTTATTATAAATACAAAATTTAAAATAAATAAATAAATAAATAAACATATGAACGTATACAAAGTATAAATAATTCATTAACTGCCTAATTCTTGATTCATGCCATTAGGCTTTAATGTATGAAACTTGAAAATCATTCTAGTTTCAAGCTCCAGTAATTTTACTACAATGTCATCTCCTCTTTGAAGGAAGGGCTTTCCCAATATATTGAATATTAAACTACTGGAAGAGCCACTATGTTTCTCTTGGAAATGCTTAGCAACAGGACTAACCAAATTTTTGTTTCTAATGTCTTTTAAATGCTCTAAAATCCGTACCCTTACCATTCTTTTTGTTTGTCCTATATACCACATATTTTTGCATGAACAGCCCAATATATAGACCACCCCTGTTGATTGCCTCTAGTAGTAAATACAAAGTCCCTGTCCTGCAAATAGTACTTAGGGTGGCAACGACTCATTTTATGGCAAGGTATTCTATTATTATGGCTGAATAGTGTCTCTCAGAATTGATGAGTTTTCTACTTACTTAACAGATGTGATGCTCAACACAATCTATAACTTAAGACAAGACTGCACTATGGCCTACCTCAGAGGCATCTTTGTGCACTAACATTTGCTTGGAAAAGTCTGGAGTTACCAATATTTGTTCTGACCACAGCATGCATTTTAGTTTCCTAAAGACTTGTTCTGCTTCAGGTGTCAAATTAACCTTATAGGAAGCATTACATTTGGTCAGTTCAGTCAGGGGTCAAACAATGGTAACAAAATTAAAATTACAGTTATGATGATAGTAGTCAGGCATTAAAAAAAAACTTAACTGTTTTTTTAGTCATTGGCAGGAGCCAGTTTTGCATTGTTTCAGTTTTAAACACTTTTACATAACATTTCTTGGTCTGTGGTTTCACGATCACTCTCTGCCAGTTATGCAGCCAAAACAGTAAGCTTTTGCCATGCCTAATATGCACTTAGGTGGTCAGCAGTGAACCCAGCTTGGTCCAGGGGAAACTTGAATGACTTTAACTTTAGGAAGATGTCTTCCCCTAGCTTAATATTACTATATCATCCAGGTAGGAAAATTCAGAATTTTGTCATCAGCTTCTGGAAGTAACAGGAGCTCTGTGGAGACCAAAAGGCAGGACTCAGTAACGGAAGAGTCCATCTTGTCTGGAAAATATTTTTTCCTTAATTCCTGGGCCTAGAGGAATTTGCTAACAGCCTTTGGTGATGTCTTAAAAAGGTAGAAAGCTACCCTTGCACAACTTTTCAATCAGTTCTCCCACAAGGGACAAGGGATCACATTTATATATGACATTTAACTTCCTGAAATCAATGCAAACCATTATAGAGTATAGACTCATCATGCTTGGGAATCAGTACAATGAGGCCATTCCACTCAATCTGGGATTCCTCTAAGACCACAAGTTTAAGCATTATCTGCACCTTTTGCATACCTGCTTGGCATTTTGGATTCTGGTGTTTGGTACAGGTTCCAGTTAATTTTATAATCAGACATTGATTCATAAATAAGTACTATGCAACCAGTCTGCAGACCATTTAAAGCTTAGCCAAAAAACCCTATTCAAAATTTCCCTCCAGCGCCTAGGAGAGCAAGACAAAAAAGACCAGGAGGGAATCTGAGGCTGCCCATCCAGTTATCTAGGTTTACTTTGAAGGTAGCAAGGGTGTTACTCTGCTTGACATGCAGTGGAAGTTTGTTCCAGAGGCAAGGGATACATTGCAATATGAATATATCACTCCAACATGTGTTATTTATCTGCTGGTGAAGATTTAGTCCCTTTAACCCAGTATTTCATGTACCATTAGTTCTGCAAATGAATATGAGATAAAATATGGTTGGATCTTTTATGGTGCAAAGGGCTAAACATAGATCTCCATGGTGGAGTCTGTAAGAGACTGAGTACTGAAAAAGGGATGCCAGTCTCCCCTGATAACTAAGATTGTTGAGGCTACTGAATATCTGAGGTCTCTCAAACTGTTTGATACGTTTAGACAAACACATGCCAAAGGATACATTATATTCAATAATGGGTTGGATTAGATATGAGTAAAAGGGAATTGAGACTTCTTTGGATCTATATGTGATGCCTTTGAAAATCAGATGGGCCAGATAAAAGGCTCTCCAAACTACTGTGAAAATATGATGGTCTAATGATAAGGAATTATCAACAAGAGTACCCAGATCCCTTACGACAATGTCTGATTGGAGGGGTGCATCTCCTATACAATAAGCTAGACTGTTTTGTTTACCAAAATGAACTATGCTGCAGTTTTTTTTACATTTAATTTGAGACCATTGTCCTTGCAGCAGTTGTTAGACTGAATAACAACACCCAAATTACAGTAATCTGCAAACATAGTTAACAAGAGGCCAGAAGTTGTGCTCTGAAGGTTTGAGAAATATATACAAAATAAGACAGGGCCCAAAACTGAAACATGTGATACATAATTGGCAACTGTTTTGTTTTCAGAAGTTGCACTTGTTTCTCTAAACACATGGGTTCTGTCAGACAACCAGATAGCTATCCATTTTACAACATGAGGATTTATATTGAGATTTACAAGTCTATCAATAATGCCTACATGGGAATAGTGTCAAAGGCCTTCACCAGGTTTATATATACTGTATGCACTGCATAACCACTGTCCACTGCATCAGTTACTTTTTCAATGAATTAATGAGGTTAAAAATGCAGGACCTTACTTTAATAAAGCCAGATTGATAAGGATCCAGGGTTGAGAGATTTTCAATGTCCATATTAATGAAGTCTGAGATAATGTCCTCCATAGCTTTACATATGAGGCTAGCAATACTAATGTGTCTATATTTACTAAAATCCATGGTTGGTCCACCTTTGTGCAATGGCATTACAATAGCTGTTTTCCAGGCTTCAGGAATGTAATCAGTGGAGAGGCTTAGATTAAAGATTTTAAGTAGGGATTCACAAAGGCCATATTTGGCATTGATAGTCAGGCAACCTGATATTTTGTCAGGGTCCATGGATGAAGTATTCTTAGTTTATGAAAGGGCTGAAAGAATATTTTCCAGAGTGATTAAAGGGAATGGAACCCGTGGAATAGCTATAACTGTGGATGGAGTAAAAGTTGCACTAACCTTGTTAGCTAGGATATTAACTATTTCCTTTGAGTCAGAGAGTGTTGTATTATTGCAGACTAGCTGCGAACTCTGTTGGTTGATAGTCCTTAACTTCTTGACATACTTAAAGAAAGATCTGCATTTATTTTGGGGTTTAGTGGCCTTTTTAACGTTATACTCCACTTTGAGCTTTCTAATGGTTCCCTTAACCACATTGTTAGTTTACTTAAGTGTGCGCTTAAGGTAGGTCTTTCTCTTGTTACGTAATTTATTTATATGGGCGTTCCACTACAGTTTTTTTTTAACTTCTCATATTTGTTGCCGATAGGAATTCCCTTATCAGTACAACTATATAAGTGAGAGTAGAAGTCAGAGGCATAGGTAGCAGCTTTAGCAATAGGATCCTTCAGAGGAGGATTACATCAGAATTTATTTAAGTTATCAAGTAACTGAAGAAGGTTTGCTTTAGAGAATTTCCTAAACACAGAGCTGTTTACAGGGGAAGTAGCACCAGGAAAAGGTTAATAAATTATGGTCTGATTTAACAATATCAGTTGCCATAATGGCTAAGGTCTTCATCTCTAATGCACAAGGTACAAGGATCGATCCTGACCTCTACCCAATGCCTGACTGGAGTTTGCATTCTCTTTCTGTCTCTCTGGAGGTCATCCCCACCTCTGAAAAATATGCTGAGTGTTTCTATTTCAAACTCAGCAAAAAGAATGAGCTGTGGGCAGCAGCACAGGCTGTACATGTTGTCCTACAGGGGGAAGAGTTGTATAAACCAACCACTTTGGGCATCTGCTGTGGTGTGCAGTATCCTCATGACAGGAGAGCACAGATCATAGACTGCATGTCACGGCAGAGCTAGCCACTCAGTGGTGTAAAATATGACTCTAGGTAATTTGGTCCTGTTGACTAATGTCACAAATTAGCATGGGTATTTGCCTGTGATAAGTGAGTTGAGGACCTGACCTATGTCAGAAACCAATGCTAATAGTGTGGGAGGGGTGCCCCTAATGATCAATGTGTGCCTACCATGAGCCCAGCAGTCCTAAGTCAATAAGCTACCGGCTGGCCAATGTCCAGTTGCCCAGTTTGGGTTACCTGAGATAGCTCTGTTAAGCGAAAGCTGGATGTAAAACCAATCAACCTGCCAAACATGAACTAAGAATAGCTACACTCACTGTAGGTTCACTGACAGGATGTAGCTTGGGAGTGGATGACATGATGGTAAGGAGGAAGCTGGGCAACCTGTGTATCCAGGACACAAGATGGAAGGGCAGTGCAGCAAAGTCACTTGGCTTGGGATCCAGAGACTACTACTCAGGAAGAGAACAGGCTAGAAGTGGTGTGGGAATTGTGGTGAGAGACAGGCTTCAGAAGGCAGTGAAGGATATCATCAGAATTACTGACAGACTCATGGCAATCACACTCCAGCCTAATGATAGGGCAGTATTCATAATCTCAGCCTATGCCCCACACCAGGGTTGTAATAGTGAGGAAAACAGTGCATTCAGACAGCAGTTGCAGGACCTACTAGGTAAAGCAGGACAACATGAATTGGTGGTAATAATAGGTGACACTAATGCACATATCAAGTCAGAGAGAACAGGATATGAGGACTGCTTGGGTCCACATGGGTGGGGCAACAGGAACAAAGAAAGAGAGGCTATTCTAGACTTTTATCTGGCAAATGGCTTGATAGTAGCCAACACATGGTTCAGAAAGAGAAACAGTCACAAGATTGTGTATAATAGTGGCCAACATGCAGCTCAGATAGACTTCTCCCTAATAAGGAAAGGGTACTGGGGTAGAATCAGTGATTGCAAAGTCTTCCCCAGTGAAACTGTCGGCCCGCAGCATAAACCACTGGTTGCCACAATCAGTTGCAAACACTGGAGAGAGAACGTTGACTGGAGAGAAAACACAGCAGTTCAAGGCATTACTCAAGACTCTAGCACCTCAAAAAGAGGAAATAGGTGGAGGTGAAGAAGAATGGAAGCACCTCAAAACAGCATGTGTGATGACTGCAGAATGGATATGCGACTGAGCAAGGTATGGAAATAAGGTACATAAGGAAAGCTGGTGGTGAAATGCAGAAGTCCAGGAAGTCACCAAAAGATAAAAGGAGTGCAGGAAAAGAGGAAGATAGAAAAAATGGACTAGGTGGGGAAGGACTACTGGTTGGCTAAGAAAGGAGTTGCAATAGCAAAGAACAGGGCATCAGAGGCACTCTACTAGCTTCTGGAAGGTAAGGCAGTAGTTGGCACAAAGAAACTATATCAGGTTGCAAGGCAAAGACAGAAAGATAAAGAAAGTAGTCAGACACCCTTCGTAAGTGATGCCAACAGTCCACAAGACATCAAAGGCAGATGGAAGGAGTACTTCCAGCAGCTTCTGAATGAAGAAAAAACACAGAACCTGTACTACCTCAGACACAGCCTATGATGAGAGAAGAGAAGGAGCCCACCACAGAAAAAGTAAGAGCAGCACTAAAACAATGAAGTCAGGGAAAGCAGCAGGCTCAGATGAGGTCACAGCAGATATGATAAAGATGCTGGGTGAGATAGGAGAGAAATGGCTCCTGTGGGTACTCATATCTCAGAAGACTAGAGAATAAGCATACTAGTGCCAGTTTTCAAGAACAAAGGGGACATTCACAACTGTGGACAGTACAAAGGTATGTATCAAACACCTGTCACATTCCATGAAAGTTCTGGAGGAGATGATTAATAAACAAATACTCAGAGTTGTAGAAAGTAAGATGGGAGGTTATTGGTTCAGATTCAGATCAGGATGCAGCTCAACTGACTCAATCCTTGCAATGAGACAGATAGTTGAGAAGAAGCTAGGGATGATGAAAGAATCCAACCGGGCATTCCTAGACTTTGAGAAAGTATATGACAAAGTCCCAAGAAAGCTGATTTGGGAAGTCCTGTGGTGATTCAAAGTCCCAGAAACATTGGTAGAATTAGTACAAGCTTTGTACAAGGACTCAATAACTCAAGTACAAACAGTGTTCCATCTCACAGAAGGGTTTACAGTGGGAGTGAGTGTGCACCAGGGTTCACGTCTGTGCCCTCTGCTGTTAATACTGGGCATGGACTACATTAGAAAAACAGGTCAGAGGGGACAGATCAACAAAGCTGCTGTATGCAGTTACTGTCACACTGTTTGTAAAGCTTTCTAGCTAGCTTCACTGTGTGAAAGACATTAACTTGAAATGTTCTCCATTTGTTAAGCATCTGTTTGTTTGTTCTGATTTCCTGCCAAGGAGTGTAATATATAACTGATTTGTTTGCAGTTAAAAGCATTCTCTAGAGTCTCCTTGCTCCTTTATCTGCTTAAAACTTTAATTTAGTGTCTCACTGCTGTTTTCTGCTGTGATAAACATTTCTGTACTGTTTTCTGCCTAAAATAGTGTAGCTAGTAGCTGTAGCATAGTTTCTCACCCTCACTCCCTACTGGTGTCTTGTTCTAAAACTTGGTAGCTTTGCAGTTGCCCGCTCCTACTGTAAATTTGATCTGGGACACTCCTCACAGTCCAGTGTCATTAGCTCATTCTACCTAATACAGAGAGAACATTTGGGAAGCCCAACCCCCTTAGTTTCTTAACCTTGAATTATCTCCTTTCTCTCTTTCCAATTTACTTAAAAAACTTTATTGAGCTGCTTTTACAGTATTTGTGTTTCCTCCTCCCACTCTATTACTTCATTTTGTTTTTTCTGCTACTTGTTTTCTGAAGTGTTCAATTGCCTCTTCTCTGCTGCATTTATTACTGCTTGTTTTTAGCCCGTTTAAATTGTAAGCGTTATTCTAAGCCTCTTAGTTTTGGTTTAAGCACTTGGGCTTTAGGTCTACCCCTTAGCTCTCCCTGGCCTCTCTCCCCCAAATTCTGACAAATATGGATGGACAATTTCCTACAGTTTCTCCTGCCAGCCTGGTTGATATGGGCATCCTGAGACACTGTAGCAACTGCCCCATGTACATGGACAATCATCTACTACTACCACCTAGGAACACAATTTGTGAGAGATGCAATTACATAAAGAAGCTAGAGTCTATACTCTCTCCCCCACAAGCCAATATATCTAGCACTGAGAAGGTTGTCAACACAATCACTACACCTCAAACACCACCCACAACTACACAACACATACTCACATATGCGGAGGTTCTCAGCAAAAACAAACTCAAACAAAGGAGACCTCAGAGGCAAAAACACATGAGAACTCCACAACCCTCCACACCACATACCATGCATAATCCACACACCAGTGTCGCGCAACCACTAAGGCCTAACCATAAACCCAACATTTAGTCATAGGATACTCCATTATGAGACACACAGATGTGCATCTCACCAGGCTGGATAAGGGGAAAGTCACAGTTAATTGTTTGTCAGGTGCCAGAATCTGCCATATCACACACTTACTCAAGTCTCTCAGCAAGTACTGTTATGACTCTGTCATAGTCCATGTTGGCGTGAACGACTTGAGATGTACCTCCCTGGTCTATATGAAGAGAGACACGATTGAGCTCTCTGAAAATGTGTCCCAGGAAGGTCTGTCCCTAGCCTTAAGCAGCATTCTACAGTCACCCAGAATGATGCCTCAATACAAACAGAAAATGATTGACTTTAACAACTGGCTTAGTTTCTGGTGTCATTCCAGGGGGATCCAGTACCTGACAGCCTCAGAAGATATGATCTACAGACCATGATGCTTAGCTAGAGGTGGCCTGCATCTGTCTCACTTGGGCTTCAGGCTTCTGGCAAAGGCCCTTGCCTCCTCCATAGTGCATTTTTTAGGAAAAGTCATGAGGCTGATACTATCAACATAAAAATTTCAACAAAACGCAAATTAAAGGTCATGTTGCTAAACATTAGGAGTCTAAATATGAAACTACACTCATTGCAAGCATTCTTAACCCTGGAAGATGCTGACATTTGTGCAGTCACAGAAACCTGGCTCAAAGCTGTGGAGAGCACTCCAGACTTACCTAGTTACTCATTCTATCATACATTCAGACCCCAAAATGTGGGCAGCAAAGCAAAAGGAGGTGGAGTTTCAATATATATTAAAGGCACACACCTCCAGGCTGTTCAAACAGTATGACGCACAGGAGACACTCCAGGTGCAGTTAACCGTTGACAAGACCCCTATTCAAATTATATCTAGCTACAGGCCTCCAAATTTGAGCCAAGATGCCCACTCCACCTATCTGAACCTCTTCAAATCTATCAAGATTCAACCCTTTACCCTGATCCTGGGTGACTTTAATTACACAACCATAGACTGGAAAAACTACTTATGCCAGAACACAAATTCCCAGAGATTCCTCAATTTTATCAATGCAAATGCCTTGGAACAGCTAGTCGATGCCCCACAAGAGGTGATAATATCTTGGACTTGGTATTAACCAACATGAGTAACCACTGGAGCACCCCTATGGTATCATCCTCCCTGGTAAGATCCGACCATAAAGAGGTCACTTTCAAAGTCACCATCTCCCTTGAACCCCCCCCCCCCAACTAGGGTCAAACAAAAAAACTTATCCAAAGCTGATTACAACCTCCTGAGGGATGGTATAAACAGCTTCACAGCCCCCTCCCCACTGTAGGAACTGGCACCAATGTCCAAATTGACACCAAAGTACTATACGAGCATTTATATAGATGCATGGAATCAGGAATACCTGACAGGACAAAATCATCCTCTACAAGGAAGACTAAACCTGTCTGATGGACATCTGCAATAAATCAACTATATAACAAAAGGAAAAAAATTGCTGTCCAGGACTAAGAAGGAGCGGGTGCCCAATTGGAAGCAATCTCTCCTTAGCCTGAACAAGCAAATACGAGCACTAGTGAAATCCTCTAAAGCCAACTTCGACTCCAAATTGGCCTCATCTACTAGAGACAATCATAAGGCCTTCTTCACATATGTCCGCAATCTCAAACGAAGCACCCAGATCTGTTCAGAACTGGTGGTCAAGGACACCACATACACAAATGCTGTAGATATAGCCAATATGACAGATGCAGTGAAATCTTCTCCCCTCTGTCCCCCCCATCAGTAAATCAGGACATCCCCAGTACCTGCCCCCCAATCCTTATCTCCAGGGAACAGGTCATCACTGCCCTTTCAAAGGCAAAAAATGCAGCCTCCATGGGACCCGATAACATCCCAGGCAGCATCCTACATGAACTCAGGCATGAACTGTCTTGCAGCACCATTAGGCACCCTATTCAACCAAAGCCTGAGTACCAGCTTTGTCCCAGTCAAGTGGTAGACAGCCACTGTCATCCCTTTACATAAACGTGTAGCGTCCACTGATTCAGGAAATTATAGACCCATCCGCCTAACTAGCCTGATCTGCAAGGGCATGGAATGGATTATCATAGACCTCATTAACAGGGACATTGGCAATCTCCAAACACTCGACCCCACACAGTTTGGCTTTGTCAAGGGGAGGTCATGTCTGTTAAATCTGGTTGACTTCTTTGAGATAGACACTAAAGCCATGGACAAGGGGAAGATGATGCAAACCACCTTCCTTTACCTGGCCAAAACCTTCAACACTGTTCCCTACTCGGGCATAGTAGATAAACTTTCTCAACAAGGCATCAATCCATAGGTTACCAGATGGGTAGCAAACTGGCTCACTGATAGAACCCACCTAATCAAAATAGGGAAATCCACCTCAAGTAGTAGACCCCTAATAAGCGGCATACCCCAGGGATTGGTCTTGGGTTCTCTGTTATTTGGGATATAGTTCTCTGAGGTGCAGGCCAAAACCTGTGGGCTATGGCTGACCAGGTTTGCAGATGACTGCAAGATGGGCACAGTCATCAATTCTCCAAGTGATGTGGAAGTCCTCCAAGGGGGTCTCACCCAAACAAATGACTGGTACCAGAAACACGGCCTCAAGCTGAATGCCAAAAAAATGCATCATCATCCCCTTTGGGGAGTGTGACGTCCCCACATATTATCACACTAATAACAATGTCCTAAGTACACAATCAGTAGTGAGGGGTTTGGGCACCCAGGGTGATAGCAATCTGACTTTTGACCACCATGTTGCTTCCGTTGTATGGAAAGCTTTCTACATGGCCCACCTCATAAGTAAGGGTATCTCATCCAGGCACAAAGAGATTATAACATCCCTGTATTCTTCCCTTATAAGGCCAATTATTGAGTACAACGCCCCCTTCAGCATGTACCTTGCAAAGCACATGAGGCAGCTGGAGAGACCACAGAGGTTCCTTACCAGGAGAATTCAGGGCCTCAAACATCTACCCTACACAGACAAGCTAAAAGCCCTGTCCCTCTGCTCAGTTTCATACAGACTCCTCAGAGGTGACCTCTGTCTGGCATACCAAGCAATCTCAGATCCCACCTTGATGAGACTGCTGCATATCCGGAAGTCAAGCTCGACTTGAGCAACCCATATGTGCAACCTTAACCTGGTCTGTGATATCAATAGAACTTGTTGACGGGACAGGTTTGTGTCCCAGAGACTCCCCCATCTGTGGAATAGATGCCCTCTCCACATCAAGCAGAGTACCTCATTATCCCTTTTTAAGTGCAACCTGGATAACTGGATTGGAAACAAAAAATACACCCCTGAGATTCCACCTGTGTCCCTGATGGACAGGGGCTTTGGGTGCTGACTTGTCTAAACATGAGCTAAATTCTTGCTAGACCTATAAGGGCCTCAGGGCCAATAGCCTAGTAACCTCCTATGATCCTATGGCATTATAGGCAGACTCTGAGAAAGAATTTCAGAAAAGGATAGGGAAATGGAATGCAAAACTGAAGACACATAGGATGAAACTGAGTACAGATAAGACAGTTGTAATGGAAGCAAATGGTGGAGTTCAATGGAGGCTGAGGATTGAGAAAGAAGGGAAAATAGCAGAACAGATTAACACCTTCAAGTATTTGGGATGGGTGGTGGAGGAGAAAGGAACTTTGAATGAGGTGGTCAAAGTTAAAATCAGAGGAGATGCAGCCAACTGGCACAGAGTACCATGTGTACTATATGACAAAAGAATGCCAAAGAAGTTGAAAAAGTAAAGTGTACAAAACAATGTTGCGACCAATATTACTGTATGGTACCACCCATGCTTCTGTACCATACAGTACTACTGTATGGTACAGAAACCTGGGCAGTAAAGTCAGAGCAGTTAAAGAATCTAAAGGTGATGGAGATGAAGTGTCTGAGATGGGTAGAAGGATGCACACTGTGGGACAGATGATGAAATGACGACATGAGCAGAAGCCAAAGCAGCTCTAGTTGCAGAAAAGGTAAACGATAACAGATTATGGTAGTTTGGGAACATGTACAGAAAAGCAGAAGACAATCTGGTGAAGAAGATTTGGGACATACAGGGAAGAAGGCAAGAGGAAAGGAGGGTGTTCTGCAAAGGTGTGAGAGAAGACCTGCTACAATCAGGCATGAGTGTCAAAGAAGGCAGGTGAGTGGCACTGAATAGAGACAGATGATGACAGTTGACACAACACCCCAAACCCATGTAGAAAATTAGAACAACAGGTACAAATATGACTCTGTCATTGTACATGTGGGTGTGAATGACCTGAGATGTACCTCCCTGGACTACATGAAAAGAGACATGGAGGAGCTCTCGGATTATGTAGCACAGGTGGGTATGACCCTAGCCCAGATCAGCATCCTACCATCACCCAGAATGATACCACAGTACAAGCAGAAAATTATCGATTTCAACAATTGGCTAAGTTCCTGGTATCATTCTAAGGGGATCCAGTATCTGTATCCCTGGGATGACGTGATTAACAGACTTTGAGTCTTTGCCAGAAATGGCCTGCATCTGTCACAACTGGGATTTCAGATACTGGCCAAGGCTCTTGCCACCCCTATAGTGCCTATTTTAGGCAGTGTTCCAAAGACCAAATTACCACCATAACAGCTACAAAGAAATGCAATCTGAGGGTTCTGCTGCTCAACGTTAGAAGTCTAAATCTGAAAATGCACTTGCTCGAAGCACTCCTTAAAATGGGGAACATCGACATTTGTGCTGTAACAGAGATCTGGTTCAAGACAGCAGAAAGCACCCCTGCACTACCAGGCTATAACTCATTCCAAACCTTTCGGCCCCAGAGCTTGGTCCAAAACTCCAAAGGTGGTGGTGTGTCTATATTCATAAAGGATGAGCACACCTCCAGATTGGTAGCCCAACATAACATATCAGAGATACTTCAGGTGCAGCTAACATTGGGTAAGTCAGCAATTCAGGTCATAGCCGGCTATAGGTCCTCAACAAGGTCCCAAGACTCACACTCCACGTTCCTAAGCACATTGGAGAATATTAGGGTGCAACCTAACACTCTCATACTGGATGACTTCAACTACCCCTCCATTAACTGGGAAAACTACTCATGTACTAATACACTTGTGCAACGTTTCCTGGAATGTATTAATTCAAATGCCCTGGACCAGCTCGTTCTTACCCCCACTAGAGATAGCAACATCCTTGACCTGGTTATTACTAACATGAGTGACCATTGCTCTACATCAATAGTTAAATCCTCCCTGGTTAGATCCGACCACAAACTAATCACCCTGGAATTCCCCCCCTGCCACACACACACACACACACACACACACACACACAAAGGTAACCACCATGAAAAACTTCTCCAAAGCTAACTTTGGGCTCCTAAAAACAGAGGTGGCTAACTTCACAGCACCCATGCAAATGGAGAATAGTTGCATGACTGCCGACTCATACACCAATGTACTGCAGAAACACGTACACAAATGCATGGATCTCACCATACTCAATAGAACCAAGATGCTCTCCTCCAAAAAAAAGGAAGCCAATCTGGTGGTCCCCTGCCATAAACAAACTCTACAACAGAAGGAGGAAACTGATGCAGAATAAGGTGAAGTCCCAAGACTGGAAAAACTCCCTTATCAGCCTCAACAAAAAGTTGAGACCCCTCATCAAATCCTCTAAAGCTAGCTATGAAAATAGAATTGCAGCAGATAGTAAAGACAACCACAAGGCCTTCTATAGTTATGTAAAGAACCTCCATGGCAATACTCAGATTTGTTCTGAGCTACTGCACAATGGTACATCCTATACTGAGCCAACAGATATTGCCAATATACTGGCCGACAGATTCAGTACCAACTTTACCCCTCTCTCCCCATAAAGGACCAATCACAATACCAGTAGATTGCCAGGCACCCAGTATTACTGCTGCACAGGTTAAAACAGCAGTGTCCAAGGCCAAGAATACAGCTTCCATGGGACGTGACAATATCCCTGGCTGTGTTTTACATGAACTATAGAGTGAACTATCACCTCACCTGTGTGCCCTTTTCAATCACAGCCTCACCTCAAGCTTTGTCCCTACCGAATGGTGCACTGCTACAGTGATCCCTCTCCACAAAGGAGGAGCGACTACAGACCCTGGGAACTATTGCCCCCTTTAGCTTGATGAGTCAGATATGCAAAGCTATGGAACACATCATCATGAACCTAATAAACAAGGCTATAGAGAATCTCCAAACTCTGGATCCCACGTAGTTTGGTTTTGTGAAGGGTAGATCATGCCTGCTCAACTTGGTCGACTTCTTTGAGTCAGTCACCAGAGCTGTGGATGAAGGCAAGGTGGTCCATACAGCCTACCTTGATCTGGCCAAGGCGTTTGTTACCATTCCCCATTCAGGAATCATAGAAAAACTCCCTAAGCTAGGCATCAACCCCTATATCACTAGGTGGATTGCAAACTGGCTCAGATAGAGCCCACAGTGTGAAAGTAGCGGACTCCATGTCAAACTGATGACCAGTCACAAGTGGAGTCCCACAGGGTTTGGTCCTGGGTCCTCTCCTGTTTGGTATCTACTTTTCCAAAGTCCAGGCCAACACAAAGGATCTCTGGCTGACAAAGTTCGCAGAGGATTGCAAGTTGGGAGCTAGTATTAACTCCCCAAGTGATGTTGACATCCTACAGAAAGGCCTCACTGAGACCAACAGCTGGTGTTAGAACCATGGCCTTAAGCTCAATGCCAAAAAATGTGTCATCATCTCCTTTGGGAAAAACCCAGTTCCCATGAATTACCACATCGATGGTAGTCCACTGAACACAGAAGGTGTTATAAGAGATCTGGGAAACCAGGTTGACAGCAGCCTCTCTTTTGAACACCACATTGCCACTGTGGTCAGAAAGCCCTTCTATGTGGCACATCTCATTACTAAGGGTTTTGCATCCAGGAATGAAGAAGTCATTGTCTCCCTCTATTCTTCCCTCATTAGGGCAATCATCGAGTACAATGCCCCATTTGGCATGTACTTCACTAGACACCTGCAATAACTAGAGAGGCCACAAAAGTACCTCACAAAGAGGATCCTAGGCCTTAAACACTTGTCCTATATGGACAGACAAAAAACTCCAACTATTCTCTGTCTCATATTGCCTACTTAGAGGCGATCTCTGCTTGACATACAAAGTCATGTCTGATCCAGCTCTGCTACATCTAAAGAAATCCCAGTCCCTCCTCACCACACACTCCAATGACTTCAACCTCATTACCACAATCAACAGAACTTGCTGGAGGGACAGGTTCATAACCCAGAGACTGCCCTTGCTATGGAATAGACTTCCCATGTATGTCAAACAGAACACCTCACTGGCCCTCTTTAAGAGAAACCTTGACGAGTGGATGGGAAATAGAAAATTCACCCCAGGGATCACTCCAGTGGCTCTACTCGACTGAAGCACTGAGAACTAAGGTCAGGTGGCACCTATGAACCTATGAAAAAGGGGACTGATGATGATGAGGATGCTGATTTAACAAGACATAATACATATAGAGCTGTGCAAGAAGTGGCCATATTTGTGAGGACTAAAGCCAACTTTGTAAGCTTTCCTGGTTTAAACCGGTTATGCAAGACAACACTGAAAATATTTTATTCCTGAGTACAAATTCTTCTACTTCTTACATCAATAATGAGTCATCTACTTTTGCTTCAGAATATGTTTTGGTGGCCTTAACTTCCTCTGTAAACACGTTTACTACAGAAATATCAGATTCTTGTCAAGGCTTCAGAGCACATTTATGTGGTATAACTGCTCTAGTTTCCTATTCCCCCCAAAATATCTCACCCTATAATTTACTTCAATTACTTTTTCTATAATTTCAAAAGGTCCTTTCCAATTTATAAGGAACTTATTTTCAGTAGCGAGTACTAAACACAAATATTTTATCTCCCAGTTTGAATTCTCTGAGATGAAAATATTTGTAATATACAGTCTGCTGTGTCTCTTGTGCCCTCTCCATATGTTCTTTTACTCTACGTGTTATAGTTATTAATCTATCCAGAGGTCCATAAAATGCTCTATCACATTTTTAAATTTTATTATTTCCTGCTATATTATTTCTATAGTTAGCAAGTCTTAAGGATGTCTGGCATATAACACTTCAAATGTTATAAATCCAGATGAGACTTGTGGTAGTTTCCTTACAATAAAGAATAATATGAAAGCAGATGGCCTCATTTTCTGTCATCCAGTTCTATACCTTTTCATGAAATAGACTTTAAAGTCTTAAAAAAAATACTCAATTAGCTCATTTGTTTCAGGGTGCTATGCTGATATATTTAGCTATTTTGCTTTAAAAATGTATCAAAGTTCATGCATTAGTCTTAATATGAATGGGGTGACTTGGTCAGTAATACTTTCTAGTGGAATTCCTACTCTAGAAGAGAACAGTACTAGTTCTTTCGCTGTGGCATTTGATTTAACTCTTTAAAGTATTACTGCTTCATGAAATTTTCTGCACAGAAGGCACCCCAGCCAAGAATTGAACCAGTGAGCCTCTTGCTGTGAGGCAACAATGCTATCCACAGTGCCACTGTGCCAGTCTTAAGTTCAGTAATAGCACAGTAGAAAAAAAATCAGATTCTACACTTCTTGCTTGTAAGCAAAGGAAAATATTGAAGTTAAGGATTATTATTAGCCGTAAGTGCATGCAAGTTTGACTTGATGTTCGCAGTTTCAGTTAACAACAAACATTCTACTAAAACACCTAGCTGCTCACATGACTTTAAGTTGTTAAGGATTATCACCCTTTTAAGTTTATCTACAGACAAGAAAAATTTGAAATGTTGATCCTTTGAAGGAGACCCATGTGTGTGTGTGTGTGTGTGTGTGTGTGTGTGTGTGTGTGTGTGTGTGTGTGTGTGTGTTATGGGTCTACTTTTACTTTCATCCATCAAAAGTACACCTTACCGAATCTGAAAACGCTGACTCCTTTTACGCGAAAGTGCTGTTTAACAAAATCGCACTTTCACAAACCACAAATCACTGAAGAATGGCTGACAGTTCTGGAATCATGCTGACCAGCAGGTGTGGTGCTTTTCAGTTGTCCATTACATTTCTAATGGGAGTGGAAGGTGTACAGCAGTTGGGGTTTGATGTTATAGATCGCTGTACAGTGAGGGTAAGGAAATGTACCCTTTTCCCCACTGTAGTGTGATCTCGGAGTTAGTATACATACATACATATATATATATATATATATATATATATATATATATATATATATATATATATATATATATATATATATATATATATATATATATATATATATATATATAGACGTAATAAGGGAGAGGTTTTGCCACAATCCCTTCCAAAGGACACAATGCTGGAAGTGTGATTGGAAAGAGAGAGGTAATTGGGAACTTGTTTTTGAGAATGTAATGCTGGCAGATTTTAAAAATTCCATACAGGTAACTTTATCAGAGTTGCTGGGGAGCAAATCATTGTAACTAAATAAATGATTCTTTTGAGCTGCAACATACAATCTGAATAGCTTTACTAAGTTTAATGCTACTGGCTACAAGAAGACAATTACTAGAATATCAAAATCAAAATCTAAAATAATTGTATTTTAAGTACTGAATATTGTAAACTAGATAAAAGGACTGGAGTTGAGATCTTTAGAAAAGGAAGGTGCAAATTATATAGAAGTAAATAGAATGTGTGGAGACAATATATCTTTAGAAGTAGAAGTGAGGTTTAAGGGGGTAGGAGTTGAGCAATTTATATAACATTAGAGTGAATGATATTTACTAAATATTTATATACATATATATATATATATATATATATATATATATATATATATGTGTGTGTGTGTGTGTGTGTGTGTGCATAGGTTTACTATCAAAATGTCAAACAGAAAAATAATTTCCATTCGACACAACAAATAAAAAACATGAAAGTCAAAATGTATAACATGGCACAATGTTGAATCAGCTGAACAAATTCAGCAGATTTGACATTATTGCCGAATAGATCACGTGATGTCCATATAGGAGCTCAGGTGAAGGGAACTCCTATATACCTAACATCACATTTTTACTTAGGGACAAGCCCCCCTGCACCCCCCTGTGGGGGGGGGGCTGTGACCCCACACTTCCTGCTAACTATATATTCCAACTCTGAGATCGCACTACAGTGAAGTAAGGGATGAATTTCACAAACTGCTCTGTACTGCGATCTCTGTACAGTACTTCGAGTTTATATTAGTGAATGCACTGTGCATTTGTTGTTAATAAACTTTCGAACACGAAGATGTTCAGCAAGATAGAAATTCGAACATCCATGTTTCGAGTTTTCCATCTGCGAGCAGCTCAGCTTGCGATTTTAATAGTAAACCATGTATGTGTATATATATATGCATGCATCTATATGGGTCTACTTGAGTAGACTGAATTTTCACTTACCCAAATTTTATTTTACCAAGACGGCAACACCGAACTGTCACTAAATCGAAACTACACACTACCGAAATTTTTAACTGGGTGATGAGACACTTGGCCAACAATAAAATTAAACATACACCACACTATGTCAAACCCACCTGGGGGAGCTGTGCTCCCCCCACCTCCCCCTAACTAAATATACCAAATCTGGGATCACTCAACAGTGGGGAAAAGGGCAAATTTCACCATGGTGGCCAAGTGTCTCATTTCCCAGTTAAAATTTTCGGTAGTGTGTAGTTTCCATTTAGTGACAGTTCAGTGCTGTCAGCACAGTAAAATAAAATTCGGGTAAGGGAAAATTCAGTCTACTCAAGTAGATCCATATATATATATATATATATATATATATATATATATATATATATATATATATATATATATATATATATATATATATATATATATATATATATATATATATATATACTTAGATTACATGAAAATAAAAATGAAAAATTTTGTTATAGTTTGCTTTCTTTTTTATAAATGTATGTTACTGTTTAAAATGAGATTTAATAAAATGTTTAAAACAATGCGCTATCTAATGCCTGGGAGTTCCAAAAAAAAAAAAAGAGAGAGAGAAAGAGAGCTTGTGTACTATTTAACTAAAAGAGGCCTAAAAGCCAAGTCATGTTTAAGGCAATGACTGGAGAAAAGGAGCACTGTAAATCCAACAGCAATAGCACTGATGTCTGCTACAAGACATTCCAAAGCACCGAAGCCAGTTCTTCCCAGAGTGGAGAAATCTTTTTCTAAAGCAAAGAGTACTAAGTACTGCTGCCTGATGGATGAAGAGAATAAAGTTGACAATCTATTCAGAAGTGTCTAATTAGCAAGTATGAGCCCTTCTGTCCTGGAGGCCAGGAAGCCAGACAAGTGATCCATATAGCTAAACCAGCATAACTAGTAAAGGAATATTAAATACAGAGTTGTTGCAAGGGTGGGCAAAGTTTGTTGCTGCCTTGTGTGCAAGCAGACAGGGGTGCAGTTGGTGTTTTTTCCGAGATGTCAATTGATTCTTGTCTGGAAGTGCAAGTATTCTTGGCATGCATTTAAGCAGGTGTGATCCCACTTTTGCAGCTACTTTAAATGCTTGAATGGTAGTATTTGAAGACGCCAAAGAGCTGTTTTGTTTGTTTGTTTTATGTGTGTGTGTGTGTGTGTGTGTGTGTGTGTGTGTGTGTGTGTGTGTGTGTGTGTGTACGTAATTAGTGTACATAATAGTTCTTTGATGTGATTACATGCTGACTTCTGCAAAAGGATCAGTGCTTTCATTCACATAATGCAGTAAAGCAGCAGCTGTCTGCTACATTGTATGAAAGAAAATAATCATAATCTGTAAACATAGCATATTGCTAAAAGGATAGCAGACCATTTGATTATCCTTTTTTGTCCTCAACTTTGGCTGAAGTCTATATTTTATTTTATTTTATTTTATGCATTTATTTATTTATTTATTTTGTTCTCAACTTTGGTTGAGGTGTGCCACTTGGGATTATAGATGGACTTAGTTTAGTGACAAAATCAAAATCACATTTGAAGAAGTAACATGAAGGTGGGAGAACCTTACCCCAGAAGGAATTGAAGAAAGCCACCACACATTTTGGCATGATACTCCACAAAGATGTATTAAGGGAAAAGTATAGCCCAACAATTAACTCCAATACTGATAAATCTGCAGGCCCAATAAGCAAATTGTTTAAACATGAAGTCCAAGTCCCTCTAAGAGGAGGTAATTTTCAAACTAAAAAAGGGAGACAAGAAGTAGTATTTACTAAGGGACAGCTAAACTAGCCAGAGCTGGGACTCATTATTGTTAAATGATCTACTATGCCAGCCAGAGCTGGGACCTGTCATTCCCAAATGAACTACTACATCAGCCAGAGCTGGGACCTGTCATTCCCAAATGGTCTACTACACCATCCAGAGCTGGGAGTCATCATTCCCAAATGAACTACTACACCAGTCAGAGCTGGGACTCATCATTCCCAAATGAACTACTACACCAGCCAGAGCTAGGACTCATCATTCCCAAATGAACTACTACACCAGCCAGAGCTGGGACTTGTAATTCCCAAATGAAGTACTACACCAGCCAGAGCTGGGACTCATCATTCCCAAATAAACTACTACACCAGCTAGAGCTGGGACCTGTCATTCCCAAATTAACTACTACACCAGCCAGAGATGAGACCTGTCATTCCCAAATGATCTACTACACCAGCCAGAGCTGGGACTAATCTTTCCCAAATGAACTACTACACCAGCTAGAGCTCGGACATATAATTCCCAAATGAACTATTACACCATCCAGAGCTGGGACTATTCATTCCCAAATGAACTACTACACCAGCCAGAGCTGGGACTCTTCATTCCCAAATGAACTACTACACCAGCCAGAGCTGGGACCTGTCATTCCCAAATGAACTACTACACCAGCCAGAGCTGGGACTCTTCATTCCCAAATGAACAACTACACCAGCCAGAGCTGGGACCTGTCATTCCCAAATGAACAACTACACCAGCCAGAGCTGGGACCTGTCATTCCCAAATGAATGACTACGCCAGCCAGAGCTGGGACTCGTCATCAAGAATCAAACAAGTATTGCCTGAATCTGAGGCAGAGAGGGATGGTGACCTTACTGTGACTTAGGTGACTGAGATTAGGGTTACCACCTGTCCCACTTTGTGAGGGACAGTCCCTTTTTGGGCAGTCATGTCCTGCAAAGAAATAAAAAAAATGGTAAATGTCCTGAGATTTTAGGACACATGTATTTCCTATACTTTATGTAATAGTTGCATAAAACAGTTATTCTGTATCTGAAACACCTGAATGTTATAAGAAACAGAATAAGCAACTAAAATGCTACAAGAATAAGCTTTTATTTAGGTTCATAGGTTCATAGGTAGGTACTAGGCTATCTGCCCAAGGGCATTTTTAAGCCTAGCCAGAGTGTGTTGGCTTTTGCCACCCCATTGATTAATTAACTGAGCCTCTGTCAAACAGAGCCAATGAAGTGATCCCAGGGGTATATTTTCTGTTACCCATCCACTCTTCAAGGCTTCTCTTGAAGAGTGTTAGTGAGGGGTTCCGCCTAATGTAGTTAGGAATTTTGTTCCAAAGCATGGAGAGTCTCTGTGACAGGAATCTATCCCTCCAGCATGTTCTATTTATTGTTGTGGCGAGTTTTAGCTCACTAGAGCGAGTGGCTCACAGTGACTTGGATTTCTATAGGTGGAGCATGTCCATCAATTCTGAGTTGGACATGGCTTTGTAAGTAAGGCAAAGATCACCTCTAAGTAAGCTATATGCCACTGAGTACAGCTGGAGTTTTTTCAGTCAGGCTGCATAGGACATATGTTTGAGGCCAGTAATCTTCTTGGTGAGGTGCTTTTGAGGTCTTTCCAGCTGTTGGAAGCATCTTGTGAGGTACATCCCAAATGGGGCATTGTACTCTATGATGGGTCTAATGAGTAACGAGTAGAGGGGCACTATAACCTCTTTATTTCTAGATGCGAACCCCTTAGTAATTAGATGGGCCACATATAAGGATTTCCTAACTCGTTTGGCAATATGATTGTCAAAGGAGAGATTACTATCTACCTGGGTCCCCAGATCTCTTATTACCTCTTCTGTATTAAGGGGGCTGCCACCTATGTGGTAATTTGTGGGTGTTTTGTTTTTCCCAAACGGGATGACTATGCATTTTTGTCATTTAGCTTGAGGCCATGACTTTGATACCAGGTGTCTGTCTCAGTAAGGCCTTTTTGAAGGATGTCCATGTCAGCTGGAGAGTCAGTTATGGCTCCCAGTTTGCAGTCATCGGTGAACTTGGTTAGCCATAGTCCTCCTGTGTTTGCCTGTACTTCTGAGAAATATATGTCAAACAGTAGGGTTCCCAGAACAGAGCCTTGTGGGACACCACTTGTGACTGGTTTAGAGTTGGACCTGGAGCCCGCTATTCTTACTGTGTGAGTTCTGTCTGTAAGCCAGTTGACAACCCATCTTGTGACGTAGGTGTTTATGTTCAGGCTGGTGAGTTTTTCTATAATACCTGAGTGAGGAATGGTGTTGAACGCCTTGGCGAGATCAAGGTAGGCTGTGTGAACCACCTTTCCCTCGTCTATGGCCTTGGTGACTGTCTTGCAGAAGTCAACCAGGTTTAGTAGGCATGATCTGCCCTTAACAAAGCCGAACTGTGTCGGGTCAAGTGTTTGGAGGTTCCCAATGTCTTTGTTAATGAGTTCCATGATGATGCGTTCCATAGCCTTGCAAACCAGGCTAGTCAGGCTTATGGGGCAATAGTTACCAGGGTCAGTTGTGGCCCCTCCTTTGTGGAGTGGAATAACCATTGCTGTGCACCATTCTATGGGCACGTATCCTGTAGAGAGGCTGAGGTTGAACAGCGTGTTTAGGTGGGGGGTTAGTTCGTTCTGTAGTTCATGCAAGACGCAGCCTGGGACACCATCTGGCCCCACTGATGCTGTGTTTTTGGCTTTTGAAAGGGCTGTTTTTACCTGTGCTTCTGTGATTTCTGGGACACTACACTTTTCCGGTATTGTTGTGGGCCCTTTTGAAGGTGAGAGGGTGCACTGAATCTATCTGCCAGGATGTTGGCAATATCAGTAGGTTCAGTATATTTTGTGCTATTTTGCACTAGCTCAGAGCATATCTGTGAGTTGCCACTTAGATTCTTGACATAGCTAAAGAAGACTTTGTGGTTATCTTTCGAATCCTTGGCTATTTTTCTTTCAAAGTTAGCCTTGGATGATTTTATGAGGGACCTTAGTATCTTACTGATACTGATCAGGGATGTCTTTCCTTCTTGGGATTTGCTTTTTTTCTGAACTAGTTTTCTCCTTCTGTTGTATAACCTGTTTATGGCAGGGGTCCACCAGTCTGGTTTCCTTCTCTTAGGGGAGTGAGTCTTGGTCTTGCTAGGGATGGCATGATCCATGCATTATTGTAGGTGCTCATAGAGTGCAATTGCAAAGGATTCTGCATCTTGGGCAGTGTTATCCTTTAGCATGGGGCTGTGAAACTTACCACCTCTACCCTAAGTCAGGTGAAGTTTGCTGTAGAAAAGTTTTTCACTGTGGTTTCCTTGGTTGGGGGTGGTGGTGGGGTGTGGACATCCAGGGTGATTAGTTTATGGTCTGATCTAACAAGTGACGGGTTGACCTCCGGTACAGAACACCTGTCGCCCATATTGGTGATGACCAGGTCCAATATGTTGTGGCCTCTGGTAGGGGAGTTTACCAGCTGATCCAGGGCATTTGAGTTGATAAATTCCAGGAAGCACTGAGCCTGGGAGTTTGTATTCAAGTAGTTTTCCCAGTTAATGGTAGGGTAATTGAAATCGCCCAATATCAGGGTGTTCGGTAGAACCTTCATGTTTTCCAGTGTCTCCAGAAAGGCAGAATGGTGGTCCTAGGTCATGGAGGGTGATCTGTAGCAGGCCGCAATTTGCATTGCAGATTTGCCCGATGTTAGTTGCACATG
This sequence comes from Protopterus annectens, assembly GCF_019279795.1. NCBI lineage: Eukaryota > Metazoa > Chordata > Ceratodontiformes > Protopteridae > Protopterus > Protopterus annectens. The sequence continues at coordinate 1,838,757,410 of NC_056741.1, forward strand.
GATGATCTCAGAGGTATCATGTTGCGCCACTAACCTGGAGTTGTGAGTATCCTTGATGAATATGGATACACCCCCTCCTTTTGTGTTTCGGTCTATGTTCTGTGGCCAAAATGTGTGGTATGAGTTGTAGTCCAGTAGTGCTGGAGTGCGCTCTGGAGCCTTGAACCAGTTTTCAGTTACTGCACAGATGTCGACGTTCTCCATACTTATGAGTGCTTCGAGCACATGCATTTTGAGATTTTAAACTCCTGGCATTGAGTAGCATAACCCTCATTTTTTTACTTGTGCTATTTACGGTGGTGGGTTTGAATTTTGAGCCTTGCCTAAAAAAGGCACTATGGAGGCAGCAAGAGCCTTGGCCAGTATTCAAAAGCCAAGGGGTGACAGGTGCAAGCCGTCTCTTGTGAAGCAACGTGGCTTGTCGAACATGTCATCCCAGGCTGACAGACACTGGATCCCCTTTGAATGACACCAGAAGCTTAGCCAATTGTTGAAATTGATAATTTTTTCTTTATACTGAGGTATCATTCTTGGTGAGGGCAGGATGCTACTCAGGGTCAGGGTCATACCCGCCTGGGCTACATGATCAGAGAGCTCTTCCATGTCTCTTTTCATGTAGTCCAGGGAGGTACATTTCAGGTCATTCACACCAACATGAACAATGACAGAGTCATATTTGTACTTGTTCTGGAGTGACCTGAGTGCTTGTGTTATGTGGCAGATTCTGGCTCCCGACAGGCAGCTAACAGTAACCTTCTCCTTGTCCAGCCTAGTGAGTGGGGCATCAGTGTGCCTGACTATTGAGTCACCTATTACTAGTGTGTTAGGTATGTTATTTCGCCTTAAGGGCTGTGATTGTGCGGCACATTGATTTTGTGTTTTATGTGCTGTCTGGTTTGTGATGGGAGGTGCAAGTTTTGTGGGTGTCTGCTTTGGAGCTCTCTGATGCTTTTGCAGGTTTTTATTTAGAGCCTCCGAATATGATTTTGTGTATTTATGTGTATTTTTTGCCAGTGCTGGTTTAGTAGGTCTATGTGAGGCTGGAGGTGTGGTGCAAGTGTTAACCTTCTCCTCATGACTGTCTGTTCCAGTCTTGGGTGGAGAGACCTTAGCCTCCAGTTTGGCTATATAGTTCTGTCCTTTGTACTGGCTGTGGGTATATTTTCCCTGCAAAATCTGACAATTGTACCAAAATGTCCCACTTTGGGTATTTGAAAAGGTGGCAAAGAGGACTGGGATTCGATTACTGGCCCCAGTACTTATAGCAGCCAGGCAAGGAAAAAGAAGAATGAAGGGATATGGCCCACTCACCTCTCCTGTGTGAGGGATGGGAAGGGTTTGTGCACTCGCAGGCATACTGGGCAGGGTGATCTCCCTGCTGGAGACCAGGTTGCCCACTGCTTGTGCTCTGGGGGAACAGGCAGAGCTGCCTGATGGAATACCACTTGTGGGAGGAGGCATCCTCTGTGAATAGCCGATTGCATGTTTAACCCCAGCACCTAGCCAACTGTGTGCAGCTAGGGCCAGAGAGAAAAAAATATAAACTGCCCTGATAACTATCTAAATGGCAGTTACACCTGGTTGACCCTAGTACAGGTGGGGCTGATAGTTACCTGGTAGGTAGGGTAAAAGCATGCCAAAAAAGGTGGAGGAAGATGAGACTGCAGGTAAGATCATTACTGCAGTAGTAGTAGATAGGTGGGGGGGGTCGCTGAAAAATGGTTTCTGGGAATAGGTATGCTATGTCAGGGTAAAAAAAGGGCTATAAGAGAATACAGACAACCCAAAGTGGGGTGCTAATGACATTCTTTGGAAGAGGATAATAGCTCATCTAAGATTAAACAAACTTTCACATAAACTCTACAGATATCCTGTTGAAAAGCAGAAAAATGATAAAGTATTTGGTTTATATCACTCTAGTTGTAAGGTTATTTTATACTAGCCACCAAGTACTGGTGGATGGTTATGTTGAGATTGTCTGAGCACTGTGATAGAAATAACTGATATGCATATTTTTTGTATGATAAGTATAGTAGTAAAATGTTTAAAAAAGGAAAGTGTTCGATACCTTCCTACTGGGACATAAGCTTATCAACCATCCCCCTCAACTAGAATCAACCAGCTCTTCTGGATCTGGTGGAGTCCGAGGATATGAATACACCAGTTCTGTGACCAGAAGCCTCTAAGGATCACTTCCAAAGATCAAGTTGGCTGACCCCCAACTTAAGCCAGATCGATCAGAGGAATGCTGACACAAGTATTCCCAAAGGTAACCAAAGTATGAACGTCAGGATTGAACACCTTATGTTGTCAATATTGTTTCACTATATGCTTTACCATGAGCACACAAGTGTTTCTAAATGTGGGAAATTACAAGAAAATGATGAATTTTGACTGTCAAAAAGGGTTAACACAATTACAAGACTTATCAAGAAGAGCCCTTTGTGTTATATTGTTTATTTATTTATTTATTTTTATTTTATTTTACATTTGTTTAAAATGTTTGACAGGGTAATAATCCCTTTTCAGCAGAAGCCCAGGAAGAAAAGTTCCACAATTAAATCAATATTATATATTCCTCTTCTCCTTTTTAAACTAAGATAACGCTATCTCTTTCTTTACTTCTCCTTTCTAATAGCCAATTCCTTTCCTCTGAACTATTCCCTTTAATATACCCCTTGTCTAGACATGCTCTCCCTAATCCTCCATACCCTCCGGGACCCTTGTCCCCTTCTTGTACTCCTAATTACCCTTTACTATGCTAGTTCTTACTCCTCCAAAGCTGCCCCAATCCTACCTTCAACTCAAATTATCACATACACCCACCTTCAACCACATTCATACATTCATTTGCATTCTGTCTCCTCTTCTCTTATTCCACCTAACCCACTGCACCTTTACTATCCCAAACTCTTCTCCACCACAGCTAAAACACTTGCTCCTAAACCTATGCTAATTCCACCCAGTGCAGTCCAACTCTGCAACCGTGCAAAAAAACTAATCACCATAGACAAAAAAAAATACTATAGTAAGCTCCAGTCCAATAATAATAAAAACCTCAAACAATTCTGGAAATCCATTAATTCCCTTCTCCATCCAGGGTCCAGGAATAACCCCTACCCTGACCCAAGTATAACTGACCTCAAATTAAGCTCACATTTCAACGCATTCTTTATAGAAACTATTGCTGACCTAACCAAAACTTTCCCAAACAATAATCCACATGTCCCTCATTTTTCACCTTCCAACAACCCTAATAACATTCCCCTTATGTTTCAGGTCAAACCAGTCTCAGCTAATATTATAAAAAGACTCCTATCCAAACTAAAGCCATGCTCCAATGTCCAGGATAATATAGCCTCCTCCTTTCTAAAATGTGCTGCTGATGGTATTGCACTCCCAATCAGCATCTTAATAAATACATCCATAAAGGAATTATATGTACTCAAACATTCTTCCTCTTCACAAAAGAGGCAAAAACACCAATATTTCTAATTTCCGCCCCATTGCCCTGTTCCTCTCCAATCTCCAAAATTCTAGAAAAATGTGTCCACCACCAACTTATGCCTTTCTTGACCCAAAATCAACTTCTTACACCTACCCAGCACAGCTTCCACCCTGGCCATAGCACTATAATTGCCCTAGTCTCCTTCCTAGAAACAGTCAACCAAGCCCGAGATTCTGGACTGCTAGTATCCACAGTACTCCTAGATCTCTCTAAAGCATTTGATACCATTTCCCATAAACACCTTCTCTATCATCTCTCCAATCCTCATCTCTCTCCAGATACTTTATCCTGGTTCTCCAGTTACCTGTCAGACAGATCTCAAGCAGTCAGATGGAAGAACTCCACCTCTACCTTCTTACCGACCCCCACCGGTGTACCTCAGGGATCCATCCTCGGTACTATGCTTTTCAACATCTTCATTAATAACTTTCACACTGCCATTCCAGACACAAAAGTTATCCAATATGCAGATGACTCAACTTTAGTCTGTGCTGCCTCCAACCTTCCTGAACTGCTAACTAAAACCCAAACTGCATTTTCTACCACTGAGAACTGGATGCACCAAAACCACCTTTCTCTCAACTCAAATAAATCAAAAATACTACTTTTCCCTCCCTCCAGGACTTTCTCTTATGACAAAAATGTATTCAAAGTCCTTAGCCAAACCAACTCGGCTATAGAAGTGGTCCCTTTTGCAAAACTTCTTGGTATTACTATAGACAAACACCTCAAGTTGGATATCCACATGCAACAAAATATAAAGAAATCCCACCAAAAATAGGCATGCTTTACAGGAATAATCTCTTTCTCTCTATCTCCACAAGGCACACCCTGGCAACTACTTACCTTCTGCCACCCTTATTATATGGAGCCCCTCTTCTAACTAATCTGACTTCTTCCATCACCTCTAAACTTGAAAATTGCTATAATAAGATCTCTGAATTTGCCTCCAAATCCAAAAACTCTACCCATCATTGCCTTACCCTACAATCTCTGAACTGGCTAGAACTCTCTAACCACCTAGACTACCTACAACTTACCACTGCTTACAAACTTGTATTTCACCCAGCTAAATGCCCAGCCCTAACAAACATCCTTCCCCCATACATCCCAAATAGAACTCTGAGATCTGAACACAAAAACTTAATTTCTATCCACAAACCCAAACGACCTGCCGGCCAGCTTCTCCTCTCTTTCTCAATAGGCAAGAAATGGAACTCTCTCTCTCCCTCAGTTAGGACAATATCAAACTCAGAAAACTTCAAAACCCAATTTTTCTCATACCTGTCATCTAAATGGAAATGTTCCTGCTTTCACCCTACCAAAATTCTATTAAGGAAATTCCCCTAGGAGTTCTTTATACTCCTTGTTCCTAACCTCTCTCTAACTCCTATTACTATTCTCCTAGAACGGACGCAAGCTCTCAATAACTGCGTAAGCAACTCTCACATGATTTCAGATTTGTATATAATGTAAATAGCAACTTATTTCTATTGACTGCATGTAAAGTGTATACCTTACTTATTTTGAATAACTGCATGTAAACTGTCTCCTCTCTACTAGTATAAGAATGTAAGAACCCTTAGATCTTTTATCGTGAAAACAGTTGATCATGCTTGCTCTGAATGCTAACATCTGTAAACTGTGCTGTATTCTAATATCTGTAAACTGTGCTGTAAGCTGTACTTTCTATACTTATGCATTCCTTACTGTATTGTTATTGTATATGTTTTATATACTGTACCTTTTATAATTATGTAATCCTTACTGTATGGCTTATGGAGCTTTTTTCCCCGGGCCTCCACTGAAAACAGGCACTTTTTGGCTCAGTGGACTTCCCCGGTAATCAAACTGAAAATAAATAAAATAAATAAATGTATACAGAAGAAAACAATATTTACAACAGTTATGCACAAAAGGTGTACATAGTGCATGAGTTCAATCAACTGAATGCTAAACTTGTATATGCTGTAGGTGGAGTAGAACAAACCCCATATATTTGAAGAGAAAATGCTGCAATAATGAAGCTAGAACAAGAAAAAACATGATTGGTTAATACAAATTTCTTCATATGCCTTATGCATAATGTAGTTGGGGAAATGGGATTCTCACAACTGTTCACTACTCCTACCCAATACAGTAAAATGCTACTGGTTCCACAATTGAGTGGATCTTGACCAACTCTCCTAACAACTACTGTAACTCTTCTACGTTCCCTGACTCTATTAGTGACCATTCTCCCATCTCTATCTTAAGGCACTCTCCTCATCTCTCTAAGCCCCACCTCTAAAGAGATTGTAGGAAACTGACTATCTTTTCCCCTGAAACCTTTAACTATAGACTCTCTGCCATCAACTGGTCTTTCCTAAAAACTCTCCGCTCAATTATGCTGTTACTAAATTCAACCATATTTTCCTTGATGCCCTAAACTCTCTTGCCCCAATTTGCAAAATCAGAACCAAATCTAATTTTGCACCTTGGCTCTCCAAAGCTACTCATGCTTTGATGCATGAAAGAGATGCTTTATGGAAAAATGGCAATCCACTAAAACTCCCACCTTTCTCCAAGGTTATAAGCAATTCAGAAATCATGTAAAAAATATATTATTTTGGATAAATGCCAATATTTCACTAAATTTCAAAGCTCTCACCCAAATGACCCCCAAAATTCTGGATTACTATCAATTCCCTGGTCCACACTGGTTCTCCTACCATCCCTAACCCTTTCCTCTATCACTCTCCCTCTGAAACTACAGACTTACTCAACAAACACTTCATAGACAGCATCTCTAAACTCATACCCTCTGGTAACTCTGCTCATCCCAACTCTTCTGTGTCACACTCACCTCCCCTAAACCTCTATGTTCCTCTGTCTCTCAGCCTTTTACCTTGCAACCTGTTTCTGCTAAATACATTAAATCCCTGCTTTTTAAACTAAAATCATTCTCTCCCTCCACTGAAAAACTCCCCCCTCAATTTTTGATAATTGCTGCTGACTCTATTGCATACCCTGTATCTATCTTAATCAACCGCTCCATTCAGGAATCTACTGTACCAGAAATATGGAAATCCTTCTATACCACTCCTCTGCACAAAGGTGGCAACTCTGTTGAACCCTCAAAATTTAGACCAATCACTGTTCTCTCACCGCTCTCTAAGTCCTTGAAAAATGTATACATACTCAACTACTGTCCTGTCTCATTAACGAAAATCTCCTCACCCTCTCGCAACATGGTTTCTGCCTTAAACACAGTACTTTGACTGCCTTACTATCCTTTACTCAAAAAGTTGCAGAAGCTAGGGACAACAACCTCCTCATCTCCTGTCTATTCCTTGATCTCTCTAAAGCCTTCGACAATGTGTCTCATCCCATCCTTCTTAAACTCTCAGACCTAAACTTCTGTCCTTCTACTCTTGGCTGGTTCCAGTCCTACCTTACTGGCAGAAAACAAGCTGTTAGATGAAAGCAGGCTTTCTCACCCTTCCTTGCTGTTCAAACAGGATTACCCCAAGGCTCCATACTTGGACCACTCCTTTTCAACATTTTTACCAACAACCTACATTCATCCTGCAGTCTCTCATCTATAATCCAATACGCAGATGACTCTACTCTAAAAATGAATACATAACAAAAACAATTAGAATGTTAATTATACAGTGGGTTCAACAAAGTAGTCAGCCAGAGTGCTGAAAATCATATCTGACACTTCTGTTATATCACCAATTGTTCAAGAAAAGCATCAGCAAAATAAAAGGGAGCATGATCACATAATTACATTTTATATATATATATATATACATACACACACACACACACACACACACACACACACACACACACACACACACACACAAGCATATACATATATATATTCAGGTTATTATTGGTGTAGTGATGAACACTTCACAAAATACTACACACTTACAAAGGAACACAAGGAAAAGCATTTTCCATTAAATTAACTAAAAATGTTGCTTAACAGCATACGGCAGAGCGCAGGCAATGCCTCTATTTACTCCAGCAGTATTGAATTCCAAGAGCAACTAGAACATTACCCATATTCCCATATTGTACTGCTTAAATATACTGTCATCACATAAAACTGATACTAACATATAGGCTAAACACAGTAATGGTCAAGTGAACGAGTCAAAGCAAAGCCTGCCTTCAGTCTTAAATCTAGTTAAATCTAACAAAGTCAGGTAACAAATCCTAACTGGATCACAAATGAAAACAATGACAGTGAAGCTGAGGGGTCTATCAGGGAGATTAGGGCACTGAGTCATGCACTGTGTGGTTCTCAGATGTTGGCTCTCCACTGCTGTATACAGTGTATGGCAATATGAGGTACTTGTCACAGAACAGCTACATTTGATTGTAGTATCTTATGTTAAGTATATATGTTAACATAGTAGGGAGACTAAGAGTCATATTTTGATATAGAAAGAGAGTCCAATCAGTTGAAAGGCCAGTTATAATTCTGGTTTTCATTAGGCAGTTAGATTATACAGTAATTAAGACTTGTAACTTAGTGAAAAGAAGACGTGAGAGGTTAGTCTGGGTTCAGACAGGTGCACAACCAATGTGATTTGAGGTAGGTTTTAAGCCTGATTTTAAATGTGAAGGTAGGGAGGTCAGGTCGCTGGGGAGAGAGTTCCAGGTTTTACATCGTATTTATGAACATATGAGCAACATCAGATATTGTCATTCTTCTAATGGTTTATATAAACACACTGAAAAACACCATACTGCTATATTTAATTTCACTGCCATACGTAGTAATTTGCTTTGCAATATCAAGGTTAAAAACGTTTTTGTAGTGATTTAAATAATTAGCTATAGTTTTACTCCTTCTATATGAAACATTTTTGTAGTGATTTAAATAATTAGCTATCCTTCTATATGAAAACAAACAATGTGTGGGTATTAACTTACATAATTTGTTGCCCAACTTTAAAGTATTCCAATGTTTATTGATTAAAGCTCTAAAAATGGAGTATTGCTACCAAAACTAGTCACTAATCGTAACTTGTTGTCTGTCACTCTATTTTTAGTGTATTGACATTTTTCCCATAACATATTCTATCTATAACAGTGAAATTAAATATAGCAGTATGGTGTTTTTCATTGTGTTTATGTAAACCATTAGAAGAATGACAATATCTGATGTTGCTCATATGTTCATAAATACGAGATCTTAATTGTCTTGAAGTTTGTTCGACATAAAATGCTGAACATGTGCATGTTGCTATGTAAATCAACCAATCAGAACTACAATTACTGAATGTTAAGATATCAAATACCTTTGACCTGTTACAAGATGTAAATTATTTTGTTTTTCAAGCATTCTTACATGCAGAACAATGCCCACAAGGTTGCCAACCAACCAATAAATTGCCATCCGTAGTAATTTGCTTTGCAATATCAAGTTAAAAACGTTTTTGTAGTGATTTAAATAATTAGCTATAGTTTTACTCCTTCTATACGAAAACAAACAATGTGTGGGTATTAACTTACATAATTTGTTGGCCAACTTTAAAGTATTCCAATGTTTATTGATTAAAGCTCTAAAAATGGAGTATTGCTACCAAAACTAGTCACTAATCGTAACTTGTTGTCTGTCACTCTAGTTTTAGTGTATTGTAACAACTGTGACCTGTCAGTGTTTTTAACAGATGCCTGAATTGCCTGCATATCATGAAATTTATACCCTCTATCAAAGAATCTTTGTGTCATTTTAAAGAACTTTTGAAGACTTGTTGACAAGATGAAAAGAGTTTCACAAAAAAGAAGTGTAGACCATGCACCTTCCCAAATATTTGAAATATAGTAGATTACTGAGAAAGCTAGCAAAGTACTGACACATGCAAGACCTGAACTGAACTGAAATGTTACTGATAAAATTACTGCTAAATATTATACTAATAAAGTGTTTCAGCTTTCTACATGAAATACTGGTTGAAATGTCAAGATAAAAATGAATAGTGAAATTACCTTGCATTAAGAAAATTGACAAAATGTTGTTTACAGTTATATATTGAAATGCACATAAAACTTTATTAATGCTACAATGCTATGAAGCCTAGAAGTATAGAAATATACTATCTATAAATACACACACACATATGCACCTAATGTTCATATGCACTAGAATATATTACATCAGTGCATAAAAGTGGGACTTATCTTAAAAGAGAGGGATATAACATAACAGATCTTCAAAGCTATAGAGAACTCCAAACTATAGAGAACTCCGTAACCAAACCCCCCCCCCAAAAAAGTCAACCTCAACAAGAAAACTTTTTACCAAGAACCACTAAATAACCACCATTCCAACCCCCAAAAATTCTGGCACTCTGTTAATAAACTCCTATATCCTGGCAGCCTCTCTTCACCAAACCCCTGTCTTAACAGCTCTCCCATAGATACTGTCACCTTTCTTAACTCCTTCTTTATTGACTCAATTCACAATCTAACCAAAATTGACGACATTACCTACCCCACTTACCGTCCATCTACCCATACAATCACTTTCTCTCTTAAGCCTCAAAACATGCTCACCATTGCTGATAACCTATTTCCTCTATTCCTTAAACTTGCTGCCAATTCTATCGCTTATCCCATTTCCAAATTAATCAACAGATCAATCCAAGAAAACATCGTCCCTGAAATCTGAAAGAAATTTTATGTCATACCTTTACATAAAGGTGGGAATTCAGTAGACCTCTCCAATTTCCGACCAATCACCATTATTTCACCCCTATCAAAGATTCTTGAAAAATGCATTCATAAATAGCTCCTTGAATATCTTCTACTAGAAAATCTCCTAGCCCCTACCCAACATAGCTTTTGTCTTAAGCACAGTACATCTACTGCACTGTAATCCTTCACAAATTGTATTACTAAATCTCAAGACAACAATAAGTTAGTCTCCTGTCTACTTCTAGAAATCTCTAAGGCCTTTGATACTGTTTCCCACAAATTATTTCTATCCAGACTAACTACCTTTAATCTCTCCAACTTTGCACTTTTGTGGTTCTCTAGCTACCTCTTCAATAGATACCAGTCTGTTAAATGGCAATCTATCCCTTCTACCTTCCTGCTAGTACAAACAGGAGTTCCCAAAGGCTCCATCCTTGGACCCCTTCTATTTAATATCTTTACTAATGACCTCTACTCATCCTGTCCCCACTCTTCTTTAATACAATATGCTGATGACTCTACAGTCATCACCTGCTCTGACAATTTCACCCGCCTTCACACCCTCACCCAATGATCTGTCCACTCAGTTGAAAAATGTCTAACATCCAACCAACTTCTGCTAAACCCTAAGAAAGCCAAACTCTTCCTAGTCCTCCCAAAATCTCTTTGCCATCACAAAACTACCTTTACTGTCTCCTTAACAACACAACCATATTTGTTGAACCTCAAACAAAACCTCTAGGAGTTATTTTAGATGATCAACTAAAGTTCAATTTCCACATTCAACGTTGCATCAAAAAAACTCATCAGAAATTGGGCTTACTCTACAGGGACAAAAAAAATCCTCACAAATTACTCTAAACTCTCTCTTACACAAGCTTTCCTAATCCCCACTCTACTCTATGCTGCTCCTATTCTCACTAACCTCCAATCTAACCTTATGTCTAAACTGAAACTGACATAATAAAATTGCAAGATTTGCTGCTAATCAGCCTTATCACTTTCACCACTGTCTATCCTTAAAAGGTCTACAGTGGTTGGAACTCTGCCAACAACTCCTCCTACCCCAGCTTCACCTGGCTCATTCCATCCTATACAATCCCTTATCCTGCCCTTCTCTCTCCCCTCATTCAACCTTATACTCCTAATCGTTCACTCCAAAGCTCTGAACAACACCTACTGGAAGTTTCTGTGCCCAGTAAAAATATTGGCCAACTCCTCTACAACCACTCTGTTGCAAATGCTTGGAATAGACTCCCACTAGATGTAAGATCTATCCCTAACATTAACTCCTTTAAAACATTCCTAAAAACAATCTTCTAAAATCTTGGTCATGCTTATGCAATCACTCAACTTAAACTCCCCTCCCTTCCTTAATGCTACTGCTTCTACCTTCAGACTTCTCCCTCCTTTTCTGTTAACTGCTTTTGAACTCCTACTAATAGGCAGTATTACATACAACTTTCACTGCTGTATCCTTGGCTATTTTACCCTGAGTTTTAGTTTATTTTTGTTAATTTCTTGTATATGTTCTGTATTATCGCTTATTTGTTCACCCGGTATTTACATGCTTGTAAGTTTTCTGTACCATGTTTAACTTGGTCATTGTACTTAATGTAAGTAACTTTTTTACTGTGTTATATTTTGACGTATTTCATGTATGTATGTTACTTTTTTACTTTTTAAAACTGGTGCTTTTCTCTTCAGGCCTCTGCTGAAAAAGGGCTGCTGCCCAGTCAGACTAACCCGGTTAATAAATGTAAAATAAATAAATAAATAAAGGTACAAAGTTCATGAAACTGGTGACTTAGCTTAATATATCAGTTAAACAATTTATATCACTTAGGCTGGTATCTTTTACAGTGGTATACTATGAAAAAAATGCCGATGAAGTCAATTACATGTAATTGGTCTCCAGCTATTTTTTCAGCCATCCAGATGCATCAAGTTTTACAGCTAAATGCAGCCTACCTCCAATCACATGTCCATGGCTTAAGCTATACACCAGACTTATCATTTGCCCTAAATACTAACCCATGATTTCATTCTGAGCTGTTTTACTGTGAAACTCATAAGCATGTAAAGTAGAGTATGCTAAACTATAATATCACACTTTGTACACAAGTCAGTTTAATGATAAAACTGCAGCACACACAGATCAGATTTAAGCTAAAAGATCAGTTACCTAGAGGAATAAAATACAGTGTATGTAAGTGGTGTGACACATACAGCACAGCATACACTTTTCAAAAATAATTTATTTTTTGCAGTAAAATGTGTTATTATGTAAAAAGTAGATTATAGCTATATTGATTGTTAACAATGTTAAACAGCTTTTTTCCTGAACCTTTAACTGGCTAAAAATGTTTTTTTTTTTTATCTCACCATTTCAAGAAAAGATATGCCATTTTGAAACAAGTTCACTACTGGGTAGTGTGTGTGTGTATGTATGTATGTGTTGGGGGGAGGGTACATTCTGGAAGTTAATGCACAATTCCAAAGATCCTTGGTAACTGCCTCTCAAATGTCCCTGATGCACTTTTCTACAAGGTATTTTCCATTCCACCTACACGTAAAGTTATTTAGTTTGCCAGATACACAGATGATTTTGAGTTAGGCTCAATTACTAATGACACTGACATGTCCGTTAACTACCTTTCAAGTGTAGTAAAATGACTGAATAGGAATCGGTTTAACATTAATTTTAGTAAATGCAGTTTCATGACTTTTGAGTCCCTGAAAATAAATAATGACATCTTATTATAGAACAACTTTATTGGAAGTACTTTATTATATAAAAATGATGGTTCCTATATCAAGCCCAAACTTAATTTTAAAGCCAATGTTTCAGTAGTCAGATCTAAAGCTTAAACATTACATGGCCAGAGTTTTAGAAGTTTTGAATCTTCATCTTCTGTTTTATTTGCAAAATTATTTGTAACTTATTTTAGGCCAATTACTGAGGCAAATTTTATGTTTTGCTCCTATCTTAAGGGTGATTTAATTCTTCTCAAGGGAGTATGAAAGAACATTTTCACTCGATACTTGTGTGACGTTCAAAATTTACACCGTTCTTGCAGGCTTCAGTACCTGTGCTTATTTTCCATTCACTACCACTTTATAAGAGGCAGATTAAGCTATACAGAATGAGGTGTTAAGAATCTTGCTGGATTGGAGTTAACACATTCCAAAATACTGTTATGAGATAGTAATCTTTATTACCATCTTGGTTCTTGTAGAACTGTAAGGCATTTCAAATTTGCTTCCTGCATTACTTGTTTATAGAATACACTTCCAATTCATGCAATTCCAACTGTATGAACACTTAATACACAACTAGAGTCTTTGGCTGGCTGTGTTTTAACATGGCCTCTGGCCTGAAGACAAGTATACCTTTTCTTTCAGGCTCTCTAAGTTTCTTCTATTGCTGGCATCCAGGCAGTGTACTTACTAGCCAGTAGCTTAATTTACTAAAACTGGCAGAGTTACTGGCACTTATCCCCAGTTTCTTATTTTTTCACACTGGGTGAACCAAAATTACCCTGTTGAGCAGTGTGCAATCCTGGAAGTCTATTTGACTATGTACTTGTTGAAAATTCTCAAACCATATAAGAAGTAAGGCAGAAAAGTGGAGTGGCATAACCCATTTCTCCTAATTTTGCTGCATATTTGTGCCCTGTCCCTCATAAAAATGTTTAATTTTCTGAAAAATCAATGAGGGTTATAGTTGGTCAATAATGCAAGGCATTCAACCTCCATAGTTTTTATTTGTGCTAAAAATACATTGTGATGCAAAACCTCTTATTCTATTGACTTTTTAATTGAATTAAAGAAATGTTTTATAAATTCCCCAATTCTGGGTCTTGTCCCCCCCTCAAATTATTTTTGACTTTGTCTAAAATTCTTAAGCAAAGAAGTTAATTGAGAAGAATGCTATGTGGTCATACCGTCTTCCTTCTGTTTAGACATGGCATGACACCTCAAAACCTGGAATGTTTCACAACAATATCTTTGATCAGGAGCCTAAAAATACATTTCCATGAAAATTAGTTTTAAACTGCTTCCCAAAATTTCATGCCATCAGCTGAACGACATCAGCAAGTGCATTTCCTCGAATGCCCTACTTCTACTATAACAGGCAAACGTCACATTTTAACTATTTTGCAAAAACACTCACATTTTTCCCTTTCTAGAATTGCATCAAGAAGCCTGCCCTTTTTTATTGGCGTATTTGTGAACACAGGAAGTTATCAACAATGTGATATATTACTGGAAGCTCTTATAACAGCATTATCGTGTGAAAAGAGTATGCTTCACTTACTTAGGGCCAGACATCACTTTGCGAAGTTGACTACAACGGTTAACTTTTACTCAGTTAAAGTGATTTGTCATTATTCTTAACTTTGTGGTTGTTTTATTGTTGTAATACCTGCTTCTATGGCTTCTCAGTAATTGTTTCATGATTTGAAATCATTTTTACCTTTTTTTGCTGTTCTTTTTCATTGTGTGATGCTCTGCCTCCTTGTAATTCTCTGTGGAATGCCCTCTGACCTTTGATGTCATGTCAGGTATTCCACTAAAGGTCTCAGATCAGTGCATGAAAGCAATTTTGAAGACAGTTATTTTCCTTGTGAAATTACTGATGTCCAAGTTATTGGTTTAACTTTTGGTGCTGGAATTGTAATTCCTTACAAGAATTACCCTTCAGTTCAGCAGGAAGTTCAGATGACAGTAATATTGATTGTGATAAGGCTCCATACCGTGGTGAACTCCTGATCTAAAATGTCTGCTTGGCCAGTAATCTTGTATCTTATCCTGTACTATGTCTACTTGACCACATAAACTGTACCATACTCTCCTCAACTTTACATTGTTTGGAAAGTTTACTTTATCACCGACGTATTATAAAATACTGTGGATCTTAACTTTGTTATTGTAAACACACATTCTGATCTACCTCTGAATGATTGTCAGAACATATTTACTATTTATATGTATCTTGTCAATGTCAATGTTTGTTTCCTCACTATTTTATGTTCCAATAGTCGTTATTTTTTTCATTATTGTAAGCTCATACAATTTATAACATTATGTTTGTTTATTTGCTTATATATATATATATATATATATATATATATATATATATATATATATATATATATATATATTATTTTCTCTCTGTATCTCAAGGAGCTTTTCATGCCCCACCTCTGCTGAAGAGGGCTTTTTCCACTAAGATAGGGTGTCCTGGTCAACAAAAGGAATAAATAAAGCAAAATAAAACACATTTTGGAAACCATGAATATATGGATTCTGCTAGGATGTAATAAATTTATTTTGCTGCTGATTACTAAATTAAATATGTGTGTGTGTGTGTTTTCTAAAATGGTGACTGCATTTTCATTTTGTGGTTGCATTTACTGTTGTCATGCTTAGCTCACAGCTGTGTACTGTTTTCAATATTTTGAGTGGCAGTAAAGTGTGTTTGTCTGGAATGAAGGGGGGGAGTTAGTTAATGGTATGGATCTATCTGAAAATTAGCTATGAATATGACATTTGGAGTAAGCATTGTAATAATTCTCACAGAAGCTATGTCAGACATTGTTAACACTCACACATGTGCGCGCGCACACACACACGCACACGCACACACACACACACACACACAGAGCTGCTGTTGGGAAAAAGGAGTGGGGAGGGGGTGTGGCCAAGATGCCAGTCTGCTAGCAGCAGAAATCCTTAGCTTTTCTTAGATTTAAATGTCCTGACAGGAGAGGAAATATGGTTTAATTTTTAGAAAAATCTAACTAAAAGTATACTAAAAGCTAGATTAACATAGACTCTTTATTATTTTCTAAAAATTAATACATAGTCAAGATAATTTTTTAATTATTCCTGTCAAGAAGTTTTTTACTGGCAATTTCAAGACGAACAACTCGAAGAACCCACACCAGGAGAGTGCAGTGAAGAAAGAACTACCTCTTATAATAACAAACATCCAAGAACTGTCACTAAAAACATGAGCAACGTGAAGAACCCACACCAGGAGAGTGCAGTGAAGAAAGAACTACATCTTATAATAACAAACATCCAAGAACTGTCACTAAAAACATGAGCAACGTGAAGAACCCACACCAGGAGAGTGCAGTGAAGAAAGAACTACATCTTATCATAACAAACATCCAAGAACTGTCACTAAAAACATGAGCAACGTGAAGAACCCACACCAGGAGAGTGCAGTGAAGAAAGAACTACATCTTACAATAACAAACATCCAAGAACTGTCACTAAAAACATGAGCAACGTGAAGAACCCACACCAGGAGAGTGCAGTGAAGAAAGAACTACCTCTTATAATAACAAACATCCAAGAACTGTCAATTAAAATGGACAAATTTGAAAAGAAAATGGATATTATCAAACAAGAATGCAGTAAACAAATGGAACTTCTAAATGGAATATTAAAAAACAACCTGAACAGATTCTTGCCATAGAGGAAACTACCCTAGATACTAGAGTGACAGAAAATGAACATCAAAATTAATTTTTTCTGAAACAAGACACCAGGCTGATTGAGAAACTGGAAGACATGAAAGTAGATCAAGGAGGAATAACATAAGAATATATGGAATACCTGAGAAAGAAGAGGGTGCTAACATGATTCAATTCCTCAATAAGTGGTTTCCATCAGCACTAAACATGCCTGAATCCCTCTCTTTTGAAATTGAGAGGGCTCATCAGTCCCTGGCAAATCCAGCTTAATCTCTGAGTTCATCTAACCCCAGGTCTATAATAGTTAGATTTCTTTTCTCGCAAGACAAGAACTTAGTGCTGAAATCAGCTTGGACTAATTCCCCTATCAAGATGGGTAAAAAAGTTATTTGTTTTGACAATGACTACACCTTTACAGTCATATCCAGAAGAAATGAGTGTGTTCCTCTAATTAAGTCCTTGAAAAAAGCCAATATTAAAGCTCAAATCGTTTTCCTGCAAGAATAAAAATCACCTTGTGAGAAGGAGTGAAGATCTTTTATTCCCTGCAAGAAGCAGTAGAATTTATCCAAAAGAAGAAAATAATTTTGGACATAGAAGAAATGGAATGGTCATACCAGAGTTTGAGGAGACAGGCAACAAAAAATGGAGGGTCTGTGAAGGAAGGAGCAAACAAAACTAAGAAACTAAAGGACAAATAAATACGTTCCTTCTAATTTTAAATGAATCATAATATATTTGATTCAGGAAAGTCTCTATGCTGTAAGGTAATGTGAATAATTATTATTATTAACTTTCACTTTTCCTTTCTATATCTAATTCTTCTAATTACATATAGTACTTAGTATTTAAATAGCATTCTCTCTCTTTCTCTCCCTCTCTCTTCTTTCTTCCTATTCTTTTTTTTACCAATGTTCCTTTTCTCCCTTTTCCTCACTATAAGTACTTTACAGACTTTTCCCATTTAAATAACTACAAATGATGTATGTCTTCTAATTCTTCAGTAATAGTATAATTTGACTTAATACCAAAGTGCATTTTTTCTAGTGGGTCAGTGGTGGGGGGTAACAAGGTGTTTCTGATTAGTGTTTCTAACTAGATGTTTTAGACCCTTTGTTTAGATACATTTAAACATTACTACAGTACATTAATGGTGTTTTATAGATAGCTAAATATAACACACACACACACACAAACACTAGGTTCCCCTTTTTAACTGGTGGGTAAATGATTGAAATGTTATATGATTTCTGATTTGAGGCAGCTGTTGTTACTTCTAAATAGCTGTTTTTATATAAAAGGGTTAATTTTTTCATGATGTTGAAGTTTTGTGAGGAAACTGGTGGTCTGTGTCACTGTTCCCATTGTGGAGATTCATGACATGCACTGACAAGGCAGCTTGAGTGTTTTTTTTTTTTTTTTTACTTTACTGTAAACTCTAAAAGCTTTAAGATCTGAATTTCCTGCAGAAAATGCTTTTTTCTTTACTAGAGACCTCTGTTGTGCATGAGCCCATTTAGATACTTTTTAACAAGTTTATGAAGCTGCAGCTTGAGGAAACAATGGTGATGACATCATTTGACCTTTTGAACTTGTTAAATGGTTGTACTAAGAATTCTTTTCTCTTTAAATTCTGTTATCCTTCACTAGATACTTTAAATGGTAAATAGTTCTGATAAAAGTGTTTAACTCCTTTGAAAATGCCTATGTTCTCTTATAGATGCATACATTCTACAGATTCAATGACACTATTAGTAACTAAATGACATCAAGTGAACTAGGAGCTGCATTAGAAAACTCATTATGCATATTAACATCAGACTTATGTTATATAACTAAACCTTTAGTAACTAAACAGAGGGTTGTGAGGCCTCTCTCTCTCTCTCATTCTCTCTCTCCCCCCCCTTCCTGATGAAAGACGTCAACATAGATATTGTTAATACATATGAGTAATATGTGTATAATTGCAAAATATAATAGTTATGTTGCAATAATTCAACAGATCCTTACATGAAAAATGTTAGATAGATGACTGATAAAATGGTTAAATCATCTGATGTTTCTTGAAAAGTCTTGGAAATATTGACAATCTTCTTAACCTTTGGCTTCTAATGTTTATACATACTTTGATCTGCTGTATATTTCTGGCAAATCTATGTATTACAGGTGCTATTATCATATGTGACATATTCATATAGTTTCAGATATATTGGACACTCATTCTAATGTATATTTCATGGAATTAGATTTCTTTAGTTGCTTTCATAATGCTTTTCTTTTTTGTTTTTATACTATATTCTAAGCAGAGATGGATAATTTGTGTCTTTTGGTATTGGAGAGGTGGTGGATGGATGGTTTGGTTAAGTTTTTAACTAAACCAGAAACTTTATGTTTCATGTTACATGTATGCGTTTGTAAATAGTTTTGAGTTTTTGAAAGTAGTGCTTAATACACGTTATGCATCCATGATAAGTAAGTTTTCAGTAGATTTCAAGTCAACACGGAAGAAAGGTATTTCAGTTAGTAATAACATACACATTATAGTCAATGGCTTATAAATGTTTATTATTAAATATTAATGGTTTGAACAATAATGTCTAAAGACCTGGTTTGTTTAAATATATCAAAATGTATAAATCCCAGATCATCTTTTTACAGGAAACCCATCTATTAAAGTAAGATCTGCAAAAATACTCATTCAATGGCTATACCATTCTGGCGGATTCATGTTTTAAGACTAAGAGATGGATACTCTTATTCTATGGAAAAATACTTATACTATGCCAAGAATTATAGATACAATTTCAGATAAAGTTTGGATGCTAAGCATTATTATTTTGGAAATCAATAGGAAGTATTATACTTTGATTAATACATACTGAATACCAGGACTGAGTAATAAATATGCTGACAAATATCTGGACCTTATTACTTTAAATGCAAAAGGGGAAATTATAGCAACAGGTGATTTTAAGTGCCTATTATCAGGCAATACTTCTAAAAATGGTAAAATAAAACTAACATCTCAAGCCAAGAATTTAAATGACTTTACAAACCAGATGAACCTTAAAGATATACATGGTCTAATATTGTTAGAACTAGTTGACTAGCAGATATGTAGTTTTTATATATACTTAAGCCATACTAGAAATTATAGTTTGTTTTATTTATTTTTAGTACACATTGGCAGATCATGTACTGTCTAATTTGCTGTCATAGTTTCCATAGCTAATTAGATGGCTTGTTATGATGTCACAATTGAAATCAGTTTCTGATTTATGGTTTGGATTTTAAATAGTGAGTGTTAACTTGTTTTTTTTTTTTAAGTCTGATGAAGCATTGAGGACAACACAAAAGTGCTTACTAAGTTATAATAAAAGTTTTTTGGTTTATTTTACTTAGTCATGCTTGTTGTCACCCAGTTTTTATTCTGGTTCTGTTCTTTGTGTACTGGTATGACAACTTTATCCCAGCTGAGCAGTTGTTTTTTACTCTTTTGGAATAACTTGGTTATAGGTCAGTTTGTCCAGCTTTCTTGAATGGTTTCAGATGACTCAAACTTTGAGGATGAAGTTCATAACATAATTACAGTAACATAGCCAGTTATTTTTAGATAAGCTTTAAGTGATGACTTAAAGTGGCTAGTGGATGAGACTGAAAGAACTGAGTTAGGAAGTGAGTTCCATATACGAGATATATAGCTGGAAAATAAAGATTTTCCTGCAGTGTTGTTGGCCTTGGAGATGGTGAGTAAGTTCTTATTGGAGTGAAGTGGTCTGCTGGAACTGTAAGGAAGGATGAGATTTTGTAGTGCAGGGATTTCGGTTGATTGTGTTACAGTTTTGTGAGTTAGAGAGAGTTGGTTGTAAAGAATAATGTTGGGAAGCTCAAGACAGTCTAGTATCCTTAAAGTTGTACAATGTGTTCTATATTGGCAGTCAGATGCAAACTTAGCAATTTTATTATAACATGTTTCTAGCTTAGATAATAAAATTGGAGAAGCATATAGTAGAATGGAAGGCAGATGGGTTTGTGCTAATGCGATTTTGGCCATTTTGGTCAGGAACCTTTTGTGCCTATATAGACTTCCAAGTTTCTTATACATTTTTTTATTGTTAGGGAGACATGTAAGTCAACTTTTAGATTGTTGTCTATTTCCACTCCAAGAAGCTTTGTAAGGGTTGTCAGGGAGATGATAGTATTGTCCGTGGCTATTAAGTTAAATGGTGGGCAGAGACAGATGTCTTGTTAGTGGAAGAGTAATAATTTAGTTTTGTTTGGGTTCAGGATTAGATGGGCATTGGCTAACCATGTTTCAACAGAAGTGAAAGATTTTTGTGTTTCAGAATGAAGAGCTGATAGAGAAGTGTCAGCACAGATAAATGTTGAGTCATCTGCATATTGCATTATAGAACGATAGATGTGGAGTAGCCCTGTGTAGATTATTAATAAAGAGGGAGAAAAAGAGAGGGTCTAAGATAGATCCTTGGGGGACACCAATGGATAAAGGAAGGTATGGAGATAGGTAACCTTGCCATAGAACAGATTGTTGACAGCCAGATAAATAGTTATTATATCAAGCTGTGGCAGATGATGAGAAGGCTAGTTCTGTTAGTACATCTATTAGTTTGGAATGGGAGACCATATCAAAAGCTTTTGATAGGTCTAGAAAGATGGCAGATACAAAGTTGCTGTTATTCCTGTGATGGTTTATGGCATTAGTGAAGGATAATAGAGCAGTAGTGGTACTATGCGATGGGCAAAAAACATGCTGAGTGTTTGAAAGTTATTTGTTAGTAAGAATTTCATGACCTGGAGATGAATACACCTTTTGAGTAGCTTAGAAAGAGGTGAAAGAATAGCAGCTGGATGATAGTTTGTCAGTTCTGTGGAAGGTCCCCCTTTATGAAGTGGGATTACATGGGAGATTCTCCACAGTTGATATGTTTTCTTCCTTCTCTTAAGCAATTAAAAGAGTGGAAACAATTTCATGGCCTCAGTCTCTCTGTAGTCCTTATCACCAGTAGAACATGAAGCAGAATCTCCTTCTGATTCACAGCTCACCCTTTGTTGGACAAACTTTTGTATTTCCTCCTTAGCACGTACTTCATCAAAAAATGATTTTGTCCTTCAAGGGAAAACCCTTTGAAGATGGTTGGGTACAGCAGTTTGAATTTCAAGCCTGCTTTTTCGCATTCCCTAAATAATGAAATATATTTACTCTTTTTCTGCCTAGCTTACACTGAGTAATCATTCTCCACAAAAACTATACTATTCCTCACTTTTAGTACCTTGTCTTTCTGTCACAGTTTTTTCAGAATCAACTCCTTCTGCATCTTTACTATTACATGTCTAAGTTGTTTTCTAGTAAGTAGATTTGGAGCATATACACAATGTGCCCTTTCAATTAACAATTCCTGTTGTGGAACACCAGTCCAGTTGCTTATTTGAGCTTTCATAAAATGAATAAAGTCTGTTCCTTCCAACTTCTCTGGTACAGCATGAAATCTCATGTTTTCCCTATGTGCTCTACCCTCCAACTCTATTACTTTTTGAAACATCTCTTCTTGTGCAGTCTCATATTCAGCCAGCCTTTTCTTCATTCATCCTCTGAGTTTTGCAGTTCTGTCACCTCATCTAAATATCTGTTTAAAGCTTATTTGAAATTTTCAGCTTTTTGTTGTTTGTGTTGATATAATCCATCAGTGTTTCATTTATTTTAACAAGTTCTGTATGCAGCTGTTTTATACTCTCCTCTAGGCTACTGGAAGTCATATCTGGAACTTTTACTGCTTCTTGCTGAACAACTGCAATACTCCTCTCAGTCTGGGTTTTTTTCCTCACCTTTTGTAGCTTATTTTCCTCCAGGTCCTTTATATTTCTTTTTTTTCTGGCATCCTCGCAGTGCACTTACTAGCCAGTTATTGAAATTTACCCAGAAATCTAGGTCCACTGGCCTTCTTTGCTAAGTTTCTGTTTTCAAATTGGGAGAGCCAGAATTAAGCTGTTACTCGATGTGAATCCATCTTGGACATCGCCCTGTGTGAAAGCACATCTGAGACACTTTATGACTTCATTGTGCCTCCTGAAGTTAGATTCTGAAGGTAGATAATTCATGGAGTTCAGATTCTATAGCTTTGTTGAACAATCACATCTAGGAGTCTTTGTCTTTGGGATTAGCCTTATTGCATCCATACTTGTACTTTTATTTTGTTATACGAGTACTGCTACTGTCAAGGACTGGATGCTATGACTGTGTTGTCAATTATATCTTTATAGAGGGACTACATTTTTTTTTATTTCCTCATGTGGGATTAAGGCCACCAGCATTTCTTTCTGGCAGAGAACCTTTAACTGACATCATAATTTTGTCATCTTACATTAGATACAATCTAATTATCCATTACTAAAACAATTTTTACTATTTTAAAGATGGTTTAGTATCACCCAAGCTTTTGATTTTAGTCAGCAAGTTGTTTTATATATATATATATATATATATATATATATATATATATATATATATATATATATATACATTCTGTTTATTATAATGTTAACATTGTTATCGCTTATTTCTTTAAACATTGCTATCATTATATCATACACGAGATAACTGCTACCTACTTTAAATTGTTGTGCTAACTTAATCTATATTCTAATATGTATTATTGACACTACTTCAATGTTATGCAGGTGATTGGGGGTGGTGAGGTGTCATAGGGATGGGATCTCAAAGCATTCCTTTACCAGATGTTCATGTGGAGGCTAAGGTGACAGTGACATCTAAGTGTGAAATTTCAATATGTTAGGGGTGCACCTTACCTACTGGAGGTACCTCAGGTGTCAGACATTTATCTGTGACAAATAGACAAGGCCTGTTCCCCTGATTTCCAATCATATATTATTTTAACTCTAGGTCAGTTAACTAGCATTGTTTTTAGATCTTCACCCACTTGATTTTATTTTTATTACAGAGACATTTTTAAATGATTGCTTGAGGGTTTGTCTGGATCTTGCTTGCTGCTTGGTTAGAGGGTCAAGATAGTGTGACATTTATGAAACAGTTGCTATTGTTTTCCATCAGATATAGATTTCAGGAAGGTGGAAGCTGCAACACCTCTGAATATGCCCTTACAACAGGAATTGTTTATGGTAATGTGAAAGCATTTCTGTAGGACTTATTGGATCTCCACATTAACCTGCTTCATCTGTTCCCTAGAAAGCTGATATTGGAAAAAAATAAGACATGAGATGACCATTGAGTTGCTGACTTTGCTAGCAAGCTTCATCTTTACTCAGATTGTTTCCACTGCTACCCAAAAATTAGGACATTCATTGGACTTGTTGGTCCTGTCTGGTCTTCAAAACAGGGGTCTGCAGGTAGAATAAGTCTCATGGGTAGATCATTACCTTGTTTAATTTAGATTTGGTTTTCTCTGCACAATGTTCTGAACTAGAGTTTTGTGATACTTTTGCAACTATTTGCCTGTCATTCTCTCAACTACATCATGGGATAGCAAAGGTAAGTTGAGAGGGGAAATCATTTGGGCAAACATTAGGAGTAGCTCTGCATTTGTATTCCTAACCCCTACTGTTGTTGTGTTTTTCGGCTTTTCCCGGTTTTTATAAAACTTCTGAGTTCTGTCTGCAATGGGCATGCCAGTGAAATAATGCCACCCATTTCCATGACTGACATAATACCTCAAAGTTAGTGTTCCTGCACAGTCAACAAAGATTATGCAATTGGAATGAGTCCCCAAACATGTATTTTGTCCCCCCATCACTCTTCCCTTCTCCAGTCCCAGCACCAACAGGCATCGGAACCACTAGTCTAAACAGAATTGCTTAGGGCATAGTCAGGCTTCATCTCTCTCTTCCACTGGTGTCAGGTCCGTGCTGTGAATTACAGCTGGTAAAATGCACAGACTTGCAACCTACTAATTCTGCCTAACTGTGATACTTGACCTACTGTTGGAGGATATCACTGCTGATGGTTATGCTGTTATAGTGTCAACAAAAAACAGTACTCTTACCTGAAGTGTCAATCAGGTCACCCCAGTATGTTTCTGTTCTAGAG
This sequence comes from Protopterus annectens, assembly GCF_019279795.1. Lineage (NCBI taxonomy): Eukaryota > Metazoa > Chordata > Ceratodontiformes > Protopteridae > Protopterus > Protopterus annectens. The sequence goes on from NC_056741.1 coordinate 1,838,782,191, forward strand.
CTTTGGTTCAGCATGTTGCATAATACATGATGGAGGTTGGAAAGGAGACTTAGTAGGTTTGTATGTTTGAAGATAAACTTGCTCTGGGTGAGCATTATGCTGATTGCGAGATCATATCTTGGTAAAGAAGAAGAAAAAAGGCAGCTTTTTTGTCAGATGAGATCACTCCTGCTTGAATTTCTCAGGCTACTTTCTTCTTAGGTAGTTAGTGGGCTAAGCAGCCTAACCTCTCTGGCAACCTGAAGGGTTTTTCTTAGTTACCAAGTGTAAATAAACCATGAAGTTCTTTACAAACAAGATTTTCCTCAGTAATTCAGTCCTTTCCTTAGGGTTTGGCAATACTGATCGTGATGTTGTTATGGTGTGTGATCTCGTCTTTGCTGGGTTTGTGTGCAGAGGAGGAAGATTCATCATTGTAGTTTCAGCTCCATGTCCAAACACCTGTATTGGACCCTGGACAAACAAGGATGAAGGTCTGTCTTAGTTTCTTGGACCTAAATATTCTTCAAATTGCTCAATGATCTTTGAGGTCAACAGTCTTTCCATTTTTGTCACTGCTTCATACAACAATATAATCGTCATGAAAGCAGACTTCCTGTGTTTCCTAAAAAAAAAGTATATTTGTCTTTATAGGAGACTACCCTATATATCTGAAACAAGTATTTTCAAGTCTAATTTCTTAAGTCCTAGTACAGATACATACCTAAATCTAAGGCAGCAAGGTGGCATCTATAAGCTGAGATTGCCTAAGCATGCATAGTGAAGTGGTCAGCATTGGATATGCAGAGCTCAAGTTATTAAGGTGTGTTTGCTAAAAATTATGACAAATATGTTTCTCATATTTGCATTAATGCAAAATGGGAGTGTTGATACTATCATGTTTGAGGTGGTATATGCCAGCAGAGAATGATAATAAAAAATGACATTAGAATACTGAGTGGTGTGAAGCCATTCTGATATCTAAATACTTTTTGGTAAAGCAGTTATTACTGTTAGCTATATTTTCATAACTACATTCATTTTATAACAATTGTGTGACATACAGGTGAGCAAACTGTGCTATCTTATACAAAATATTAATGCACAACACATTGGTACTGATATTTGCCATCTAAAAGAAATGGTTTTGTAGATTAATGCTAATTTGAAATATTGTGAAAATATTATATGTGAGATTTGCATAGAATCTGCAATCCCACAAAATAGCAGTGTGTTACTCCCCTCTTGTCATATATCACTGGAAATCTCACAGACAAGTGAACATGAACAGTTCTCTCACTGATATCTTGTATTTATGTTGCACACGTACAGCTATAACTATTTGACCATAACACTAGCTTTCTGGAAAATAAAATATAATTTTTCTTTCATAAATTTGTAACATAAAACAGAGTCTCACAAAAGGAAATCCTGCCACCCCAGCTATCTGGAATTTTGTAAATAATTATATGTAGTAGAACTGTACGTTATGTGTATATTAAACTGCTGGTACAAAGTATGTGTTGAACAGGGTTTGTACAGTACTGAACTTCAGAGATATATCCAGAGTGTACCCTACTGGAACACAGAAGGTTAACTTGCAAAACCTAAGAATAGTTGAGGTTAAATTACTTTATAGCTAGGCCATAAACAAGAGATGTTATCTCTCAGTTTCAATGCAAAAGCAGACACACTGTATAGAACTAAAAGTTTTTTGTATTGTCTTGAAAGAGAAGTAATTACTAGGTTTAAAATGTAAAAGTGTTTTATTGTTTTACAACTTCCAAGACCTGCAAACATCTAAGAGATATGTATTTTTCACAAGGAGATGTCAAATGCTACAATGGAGGAATTTAGGCTGGGAACTGAAGTCAGGTGACAAAAAGTGATGTCATCTAATTTAACCCAGCAGTAATATTTGATATTAATTTAAGAACTCTCTCAAAGAGAGAGAGAGACTTGACATTTTGTATTTTGTCATTGACCCAACAAGAACATCCACTCATCATCACATCTGCACTTGCTTTGCTGTAAGTAAGCTTTTTAGGGCATAGTAACTATTTTAGATATAATTATGAATATAATAAAGATTAGTTTAGATGTTTTCTGTATTTATTTGAGACCGTCTTGCAATGCTGTTTTAAATATTCCCTGTGATTTTGAACTCTGAAGTTACTGTGTTGATGTATTGAGTATTGCCTTGTTCTTTTACTATTAAATATATTTAAACCTGTCTTTATGGCTGATATTTGTGAGACATATTTAAGCTCTAAGAGTACTTGCATATCTATTTGGTGACACTGTGCAGGCCACTCCTAAATACCCTTATTCTTGGTCAGACTACCATTTGGATTAATAGCAACATTACACAGTAGGATTGGACACGCTTTGTTAAGGGTCTTAAGTAGCTGATAAGAGTGGCTGTGGTGGTGGCAGTGGAAACTACCTTGTAGTCTGGGCAGAAGGGGGTATAGCTAGTAAACCTGTGCCAGCCTTTCCCAGGAGTGTGTCTTTGTATATAAATCAAACCTCAGAGAGAGAGTGTGTATGTGTCAGCTACTTGGGCAGGGACATGACGTACTGGTTGGACAGAGAGGGTGCTGAAGGTTTGGTTTGGCCACTCAGCTGAGATCTTAACCCTACAGCTGTGCCAGTGATGGGTCTTATTGGGGATCGGGAGAAACCAGCCCCAGACTGACTGTGATCTTTCTGTGCTCTTAAGGGAAATTGCACTTTACTGAGTGTGTACTTGTCATCCTCCCAGTATGCATGTACCCCATTGTTGCCAGTGGTGAGGTCTGAGGCTCCTTGATTACTGGGCCAGTGCACGGGCATCAGATATTCATTGTTGGTAGTGGTAGGATAGCCACATCACATATTAATTGGCTTGTAGTGGTGTGGATACTGAATTCCTGTAGCCTGTGAACAGTGGTCACTAAGGAAGGTGTTTGTACTCTCAATCAACCACGCAATGAACATTCAGAGTTTCATATCACACTTGTTTTATTTATTTATTTGTTAGCTTAGTTAGTCAGGGAGAGCAGGCAAGCATGTCAGCAGAGGAATATGGCAAGTTGACAAACAGTCAGTTGGCTTAGATATGCCAGGCTAAAGGAATGGTGTATGCCAACCTGACTAAGGCACAAATGATTGTAGCTTTGGGCACAGCTGCATCACAGGCCATCAATCAGGAGAGCAGCCAGGCCCTTGGAGATGTACAACTCTCGGAAAAATGGATAGCTCAACCTTTCTACAGAGGACTTAAAAATCCATCTGGAGATAAAGAGACTTGAGCTGTAGGCCAAGCATTTGAAAACAGAAGCAGTAGAGAGACCGAGACATCTAGAGGTTGAGGAAAATGAAAAACTGTGAGATGTCTGGAGGGTGAGGAAAATTAGAAAATTTGACACTGAAAGCTGAAGAAAATAAGAAACTGTGATGCCTGGAAGCAGAGGAGAATGAGAGGCAGAGGCAACATGAAAAGGAAATGCTGACTCTTTGCCAGAGTCATGGAGGCAATGGGGAAGGAAGTAACCAAACCCCAGAAGCAACAAAGGTCAGAAATATTTTTCCACAATTTACAAAGGGGGATAATTTTGATAGTTTCATTCATATGTTTGAAAGGGTATGTAAACAGTATAATGTTGACCAGAAGCTCTGGGTATGGTTCCTGACCCCCTTACTCCATGGTAAAAATGTAACTGCTATTTCTAAATTGTCTGATACTGATTGCTTAAATTATAATACAGTCAAATGCTGTTTGTTAGAATGCTTTAACACCTGAAGCTTATAGGAAAAAGTTTTGTGAACATAGACGCAAGGCAGATGAAAGTGCGCATGAATACACTGCTGAACTAAGCACTTATTTTCATAGGTGGGTGAGTGGATGTCAGGTCACCACTTCTGAAGGGCTGGCAGACCTTTTGGTGAGGGAACATGCCCTTAGTACTTTGCTTGAGGACATAATAATCTGGTTAGCTGATTGGCAATGCGATATTGCGGAGAAGTTGGGGAAGAAAGGAGACCTATACCTAGCAAGCAGGGCATCACTGCACATGAAAGGGGCACCCAGTGCTGCTCTTGGGTCTAAGGGAACCCATGGCAGGTAGCCCAGACTGCCCCAACATAGTCAGCCAGTAGCAGGGGAAGCCACTAGTCCAGGTACACACCCAGAACCAAGGGTTAAATGTTTTAACTGCAACCAGTGAGCCCATGTAGCATATAAATGTCCACAGAGGCAAGGTGGGGAACAAAAGGTGGGAGAGCCAGTAAATGGGAATGACAAAATGCTAGCAGTAAGTTGTCATGGGGCAACAAGGGTACCAGACTACCACAAGAGGTTATATCCTATCTTAATAAATGGGAAAGAGGCCATTGCTAAGAGAGACACAGCCTCTGACCTAACCATTGCAATGCCTGCAATGGTTAAAGAGGAGCACTACTTGCTTATGTAGTCTACTCCAGTCAGAGCTTTGGAGGGACCCCATTCCAAATACCTTTGGCTAAGGTTCACCTTGACTGGGAGGGTGGAAAAGGAAGCCAGCAAGTAGGTGTGTTTGAGGATATCCCTGCAGATGTCGTGATAGAGAAGGATTTTGATAATGCAGTACCCTATGTTCATGCAGTTACATGCAGTCAGGCTTGGAGACAAGCATGTGGGTCTGGTAGCCTGGGGGAAACCCAGACAGACTGCACACCTGCAGCCAGGGCTGGTGATGTGGTTACTTCAGGGACAGAGCTAAACTGCAGCAGTGAGAATGAAGGTGAGCCACAGCTGCTTGCGGGTAATGATGTTCCCTTGAACAGAGTGACTGCAAGGGCAGAGGTGAGTAGTAGTACCCAAGCTGACAGTGAGGCACCTCTGTCAGAGGATGTCAGATTTCCTGTGGAAAGGGAGCTGGGAAAGGTTACAGAGAGAGGCGAGACAGGTTCATCTCTCAAACCCTACATTACAGGGCCTGAGGGAGGTTGCCAATGAGGCACCAGATTCTCAAGGGAAAGGGGAATCTGTATACTGGGACAAAGGGTTACTGTATCGAGAGTGGACCCCTGAGAGAGCTAGAGGGTGAGAGAATACAGCAGTTGGTAGTGCCCAGAGCCTACCATCTGGAACTCCTAGCCATAGCCCATAATATTCCCTTTGCAGGTCACATGGGCATAAAGCCTACCAAGAGACGTATTATGCAGAACTTTTATTGACCTGGGATTTCTAGAGATGCAACAGGGTAATGCAGGACCTGTGAGCAGTGCCAAAAGGTAGGCAAGACAGGGGACAAGGTGAAAGCTTCTTTGATGCCTTTGCCTGTGAATGAGGATCCATTTCAGGGTGTAGCTATGGATATTGTGGGGCCTCTGAGTACCCCAAGTTCCATAGGGAAAAAGTATATCCTAGTGATAGTAGATCATGCTATCAGATACCCTGAAGTGGTGGCTCTGTCCACCATTGAGGCAGAAAAGGTGGCAAATGCTTTTTTAGAAATTTTCAGCAAGGTAGGTTTCCCAAAATAAATATTGACTGACAGAGGTGCCAATTTCATGTCAGACTGCTGGCTTGTCTGTGGAAGCACTGCGGGGTAAAGCACTTAAAGACCAACCCCTACCATCCCCAGACTAATGGTCTCATGAAAGGTTACACTCTGCACTCAAGATGATACTATGGGCATTTACAGACCAGTTCAAGAGGGAGTGGGACAAAAATTTGCCCCAAATATTGTTTGCTTACAGAGAGGTGCCCCAGGAATCCAAAGGTTTTTCACCCTTCATGTTGCGGTATGGGCATAGGGTGAGGGGACCTCTACATTTGATTTGTGATGAGTGGGAGGGTGAGTGTGACTCACAAGGAGTCTGTTGTGGCATATGTTCTAAACCTCAGGACAAGGCTCAGGGAACTCATGGGCTTGGCCCAGGAGAACCTGGCAGAACCCCAACAGCAAAAAAAGATCTGGTATGACAGGAATGCTTGAACTAGAGAGTATGCTGTAGGGCAGCAGGTAATGGTTCTCATTCCTGTCAAGACACAGCAAGCTGCAGGCAGCTTGGGGGGGGGCCTTACAAGGTGGTAAGGAATGTCGGTGATGTTAACTACATGGTAGAACTGCTAGGCAGGTGCAGAAATTGTATTATGTTAACATGATGAAACCTTACCATGGTAGGGAGGCCCTTGTGCTGAGTATTTGCAGTGGATGGCAGGAAGAGTCTGTGGGGGATCTGATGACTGATCTTCTCAGTGAGGCTTGGACTGACACCTCAGTGGAAAGGGTAGCAATGTCCCAGCAGCTATCCCCTACCCAGGTTTGAGAAATCCAAGCAGTGTTACAGGAGTTTGGGGACATGTTCACTGGGAAACCAGGGTGCACTCACCTGGTGCAGCACCATGTGGGTACAGGACCCCAAAGGCCTGTTAAGCAGGTCCCTTAGAGGGTGCCTGAGAAAGTCAGACAGTCTCTTAGGGAGGAGATACAGGAAATGTTGGAACTAGGGGTAATCCAGGAGTGTAGCAGTCCATGGGCCTCCTCAGTGGTGTGGTACCAAAGATGGATGGCAGCACCAGGTTCTGTGTGGACTGCAGGAAATTAAATAGTCACACATAGTCAGATGCTTATTCCATGCTTAGGACAGATGAAGCCCTAGAACAGCTGGGTGGGGTTAAGTATCTTACCACCACTGATCTTACCAATGGTTAGTGGCAGGTGCCCTTGACTCCCTGTGCTAGAGAGGTCATCCTTTGCGATTCCTTTTGGCTTGTATGAGTTCATGAAGATGCCCTTGGGATAAAAAATGTCCCAGTGACTTTCCAGAGGCTGGTAGATCATATCCTAGCAGAGGCAGGAGATTTTGCCCTTGCTTACCAAGATGATATTGCCATCTACAGCCATTTCTGGCAAGAGTCCCTTCACCATGTCAAGGAGGTGCTGGGCAAACTACAAAGGGCAGGGTTGACCATTAAGCCCAGTAAGTGTCAGGTGAGTATGGCAGAAGTGTCCTACCTGGGACATAGAGTGGGGAGTGGTATGATCAGGCCAGACCCTGCCAAAGTGGAAGCCATTCAGGCATGGCCTACCCATTACCAAAAAACAGGTGAGGGCATTCTTAGGGACAGCAGGGTACTACAGAAGGTTTGTCCCAAATTATGTTGCCATAGCTGCTCCCCTCAAAGAACTGGCAAGGAAAAACAGGCCAGATAGGTGCAGGCATTCCAGAAGCTTAAAAGATCTTTGGGAGGACCCCCCTGTGTTAGCCAGACCAGATTACAGTAAAGAATTTGTTATGCAGATGGATGCTTCAAACCATGGGGTGGGGGCTATACTCAGACAGGTCTTCTCAGAGGGAAAAGAGCACTCAGTGGCATATCTCAGTCATAGGCTCTGACCTAGGAAGGAATGCTATGCAGCTGTAGAAAAGGAATGCCTAGCCATAGTTTGGGCACCGCAGAAATGTCAGCCTTATCTGTATGGAAGGAAATTCAATGTAGTAACAGACCGCAATCCCTTAACATGGCTACATTGAGCCAACCAGCAAAATGCCAAGTTACTAAGGCAGATCCTAGGGTTGCAGGCATATGATATGACAGTGCAGCACCACAGTGGGGTTAGCAATGTCAATGTAGATGGGCTGTCAAGACAGGGAATGGGGTAAGGTATTCCCAGACAAGCTCAACCTTCACAAGCAATGTTTCTCAAGGGCCACTTGAAAAACTAGCTTGAGTTTTTTTTTTTTTTGGGGGGGGAGAAATGTCACAAAAGGAAATCCTGCCAGCCCAGCTATCTGGAATTTTGTAAATAATTATATGTATTAGAACTGTGTGTTATGTGTATTTTAAACTGCTGATACAAAAATATGTGTTGAACAGGGTTTGTACAGTACTGAACTTGCTTCAAAGATATATCCACAGTGTATCCTACTGGAACATAGAAGATTAACTTGGAAAACTTGAGAATAGTTGAGGTTAAGTTACTTTATAGCTGGGCCATAATAAAGAGAGGTTATCTCTCAGTTTCAAAGCAGAAGCAGACAATGTCTAGAGCTAGAATTTTTTTGTATTGTCTTGAAAGAGAAATAATTACAAGTTGAAAATGTAAAAGTGTTTAATTGTTTTATGAATTCCAAGATCTGCAAACATCTGAGAGATATGTATTTTCCACAAGGAGATGTCAAATGCTACAATGGGGGATTTAGCCTGGGAACTGAAGTCAGGTGACAAAAGGTGATGTCATCCAAGTTAACCCAGCAGTAATATGCAATATTAATTTAAGAACTCTCTCAGAGAGAGACTGGGCATTTTGTATTTGACCTAACAAGAACATCCACCCATCATCACATCTTCACTTGCCTTGATGTAAGTTTTTTAGGGCATAGTAACTCTTTTAGATATAGTTTGGAATATACTAAAACTTAGTTTAGATGTTTTCTGTATTTATTTGAGTCTGTTCGACAATGCTGTTTTAAATATCCCCTGTGATATTAAACTCTGAAGCTAATGTGTTGATTTACTGAGTATTGTCTTATTCTTTTATTATTAAATATATTTAAACATATCTGTGGCTGATTTTTGTGAGACATATTTAAGCTCTTAGAGTGCATGTATATCTATTTGGTGACACTGTACAGGCCACTCCTAAATAGCCTTGCTCTGGGTCAGACTACCATTTGGATTAATAGTAACATTACACAGTAGGATTGAACACCCTTTGTTAAGGGCCTTTTTGTAGCATTTGACATATCCTTGTGGAAAATACATATCTCTCAGATGTTTGCAGATCTTGGAAGTCGTAAAACAATTAAACACTTTTACATTTTAAATCTAGTAATTACGTCTCTTTCTCGTTTGTATATAAATCACACCTCAAAGATTATGTGTGTGTCAGCTACTTGGGCAGGGATATGAAGAACTGGTTGGACAGAGATGGTGCTGGAGGTTTTGGCTTGACCACTCAGCTGAGATCTCAACCCTATAACTGTGCTAGTGGGGAGTCTTATTGGAGATCTGGAGAAAGAGGAAGAAACCAGCTCCAGACTGACTGTGATCTCTCTGTGCTCCTAAGAGAAATTGCACTTTACTGTGTGTGGATTTGTCATCCTCCCAGTGTGTACATCCCCCACTGTTGCCAGTGGTGAGGATTGAGGATCCTTGATTACTGGGCCAGTGCAGGGGCATCACACATGCATCAGCAGGCGTTGGTACATGTGTTTCCCATTATCTACATATTTTATATATTATTTTATATTTTCATATAATTTATTAAATATTGAAAATCTTATGTTGTGAGTTTTCAGTAGAAGAGTTTAGAGAAGAGCTATCAAGAAACACCTGATCTCCTGGCTTAGAAAACCTCAGGAAGAAGAGAAATTAATTAGCATGCTGTTGCTCCAAAATAAATAAATTAAAACAAGCATTACCCTGGTTCTCAAATAAATAAAAAAAGCAAAGATTCTGGATAGCTATCACTGTATCTCTATTTATTGTGAAGGCAATACAGAAGGTGTTTTGTGCCATATATTCCTATTCCTATTGAATTGGTCATGCCCTATTGGATCCTAGTTAGACTGGATTTAGTTCATGATGCAGGACAAAGACTACTTCCTCTTAGCCAGAGATAAGACAGAACAAGTCCATTTTTCTCTATCTCTATGGCATGTGGCACAGCAGACCATACTATCCTTTCTTTTCAGTTCTGTTCCTATGCCCCACAACCACTCAGTTAGTGGGGGAGCTGGTAGCCATTTCAAAGACAGATTTGGCAGCATCAGGTAGGAACAGTTTTAGTTATCTTGTCCTAGATCTTTGGAATTGGTTTCCAGCTAAAACAAAATTCTCAGCAAGTCTCTTCATAATCATCTTCTCAGAAGGGGCAACTAGAACACTGGGAGTACAACGGCACCAGCTTTTGCAATTTCAAATTTTGAGTTATCTGTACATTTTTGAGTTTATGTCATATTTATGGTTTTGCTGTAGTCAGGTATTACAGTTTTGTTTTTATGTAAAGTGTACAGGACACTGTAATATTTTAAAAACATATGAAAGTTTGTTTCAAGTACCACCAAATAATTTTGCAAGTGACACTGACTCAGCCATTACTTAAGCTTGTGGTAACCAAAAAGCTCTCAAGCTTCTCCCTTACCCATAATGCACCAACCCCTAACATACCTCAGATATTATTTACTGATTTTGCCAGAAAAATATCTGTTAACATGCCTGTGTTCTATAGAGGAAACCATATCAGGGGCTCAGACAAAAAGGACAGTAGTGTCCTTATAAAATCTTATCTCCCAGCAGTTTGTAGAAGCAGAGAATGGGGGGTTTGTGGGCAGAAAGCTGAGGAAGAATGAAAATGGCCGACACAGATGGTACATTATGGGAAGTACATTAGCTTCTTTATCTGATGTCAATTTTCATTCTATCCTCATCTGCTATGACAGAGTCCCAACCTACCTAAAACCCCAGGTGAACTGAAGGATATTCCTGAGGACAGTAGAACCAAAAGATGCTCTACTCCTCAAGGCCAGATCTAATTTGTAATGAGTGATAAAGTTATGTGGACTATCCCACATTGCTGCTGCACAAATATCATCCATGGAAAACCTCAGTAGAAATACTGATGAAGTTGAATGGGCTCTTACAGGTTTAGTTAAGGTAAGAGCCAAAGAAACATAATCAAGTTAGCCATCTGGTTAAAGTTACTTTTGTGACTGGTTTACCCAATTTCAAATCTGAAAAAGGAAACAATTGGTCTGGCTCTCACTTCTTTTGTCCTATTTAGATAAAAATATAATGACCTGTAAACATCTAATAAATATAACATATATTCACCTTTACAAATTTAGGAAAGAATACTGGCAATTTAATGGACTGATTGATATCGAATTCTGACAGCACACTGGTAAGGAAACATGCACTGATTCATAATGCAACTCTATCCTTATGAAAAATCAAGTAGGGAGGTTTTGAAGAAAAGGCTTGAATTTCTGAAATTCTACTAGCTGAGGTAATAGCTGCTAATAAGACAGTTTTCCAAGTAGGAAATGTAAGGTCACATGTAACTGCTGGTTCAAAGGGGAATACATTAATGCTAGTTCAGATCCCATAGTGGGGCAGGATCTTTAAACATTGGTCTCAAAAGAAGAGTGCCTCTCAAGAAAGCTTTGCACAGTTTAGCAGATGCTACTGAAGAACCTTCAGATCCAATATGAAAATTAGATATTGCTAATTGGACCTTACTGGTAGAGGAGATCACCCCCTTCTTTAAAGAGTAAAGCTAAACATTCAAGTATGTTTTGTATCAGAAATGAGAAAGAATCAATATGATTTTGTTGTGCAGAGTAAACAAATCTTTTCCATTTACCTGAATAGAGTTTTCATGTTGAGGGTTTACTGGAAGACAAAAGGACATGGCAGAGAGGGGAAGAGAGCATAGGTGGTCTGGCTGTTAATGTAATTGGAGAAATCAGACTATAAGCTTAAAGTTTGATATGTCTGGGTGAATCATGCCTGTGAGCTGATACAGGTCTGGAATCAGATCCAGAATTGAATGTTGGTAAAGAAGATAAGGCCAAACCTGGTCAAGGAACCAAACCTGTTGAGGCCAGTAAGGTGCAATGAGGATAAATTTGCTCTTCAACCTGGCAGTTTTTGCAGAAATTTCAGAATTAATGGAATCATCAGGTAGGCATAAAGCAGACTGGGAGGCCAATTGTGAAGCATCACACTGTGATTCCCCTGTGGGAGGATTAGGGCAAAGTAGCTGCAGCATTTTTTGTTTAGGGAAGAAGGAAAAAAAGAGTGCAACAAGGCTGACTCCACTGATGAAAGATAATTTCTGTTACTTTCATGTTGAGCGACCACTTGTGAGTTAGAAGAATGGACCTTCTCAATTTGTCTGCTATCACACTGGACTTTCCTGGAATGTGTGTTGTTCACATACTGTCTGTCTGAATAGCAATTGTCCCTGTAGGGAGAGCATTCAGGAGGGCCCAAAATGCTAACAGCACTGCTGTCATCTCTAGGACATTTATATGCAATTTGACCTCTTCAGGGGACCAAGTGCCTTGGACTGTTTTCCCATGAAAGCGCCCCCCCCATCCCAACTGGGAAGCATCCTTGGTCACTATGGCCTTGGGCTAAGGCAGAATGAATGGACAGGTTTGTAAAACTTGACCTGATTAAATACCACCACCTGAGATCTCTCTTGCATGCCTGAGTGAGTCTTATTTGTCCTGACATGCTGGCATGCGTTGACAAAGAATCAACCACTGTGTTGCTAACATCCATTGAAGAATTTTCATATGACATCCGGCTAGAGGTATTAAGGTTATTGCTGCTGACAGTGATCCTAGATCTTGAAGGATCAAGTGAGTTAAAATCTTGGTACTGAAAATTATTTTTCTGACCTACAATCTGATAGCTTCTTAAGATTATAGCCTATCACTGACTTCGTGCTGAAAACTGCTCCTACAAATTTCAAATTTTGATTGGGCTGTAGGTGAGACTTGTTGTAACTTATGTTTATTCCCAAATGAGAGCAAATCTGGAGTACCTGATTTCTTGTCCTTATTAACAGATGCCTGGTAGGGGAGGTACTGAGCCAATCGTCTAGATATGAAAACACCCAGAATCCCTGCAGTCTCAAGTGAGCTGCTACTACTGCCATACATTTGGCAAACACCCTGGGGACTGTAGTGAAGCCAAAGGGCAGAGCTTTGAACTGGTAATGATTGGTTCACAGCTGGAAGTGTAAATACCTTCTGGATTGTCTCTTCATCTTTATGTGATAGACTTTCAGGATGCATACTATCAAGTACATCCAGTTATCCTTTTCCAGATAAGGGAGAATGGCCTGAACTGTGACCATATGAAATCCTGCGTGCCATACTGACTTGTTCAAGTTACTGAGATCCAAAATTGGTCTCCAAGCCCTTGTTTTCTTTGGCACTAAAAAGAATCTCAAATTTTGGATTCCATCTGGCCTGTTGGGACCTCTTGGATGACACTTTTCTAGCAGCTTTTGTATTTGGATTGCTGCTTCTTTCCTCTGATGAGGTGGCATGTTGAGAATTTTTCGTAGAGTTGGGGGTGAAAGGAAAAGGGTTTTAAATAACCTCTAGAAATAATCCTCTGCACCCAAGCATCTTTTATGTCTAGTCAAACTCTCTGGTGCAGGGACAATTGACCCCCAATTGCCTCCAATGGTGGACAACCGGGCCTCCTTTCAGGAGTGTTGGTAGGGTCCATCAGAGCAGAAATCTCTGGAGCCCTGGTTTTGAGGACCTACTCTGGCACTTAGGCATTGCTGACCCTTAGAGTTCTCCCCTCTACCCCTAGAGGAACTTTCTCCAAGCATGTCCTGAAAAGGACCCTGGGACTTCCTGCACCATATCTTCCAACCATCTCTTTGATTCCTAGAAAAGGATCTTTGAAGGAGTTTAAAAAAAATATTTGCCCACTGCAGAGAGGGTCTTTCAGTCCTTCTCACACCTGGATAATATGTCCTTCACTTTAAAGCCAAATAAAGAAGTGCTATCAAAAGGAACAGTGATGAACATAGATTTGAAGGGCTCCACAAAATCACATAAGCGCATACAGGTATACTTCCTAATGGATATGCCTGAACCTGTTCCACCTGAGGTGCCTTCGGCTGGATGTAAAATAAGCCTCATGGATGAATTCCAGATAGAATTGGAGGGTAACCAACTAAGAAGCCACAGATGATTAGACCTCAGCAGAAACAGTCCCTGAAAGGGAAGTTAAAAGTTATTTGATCAAATCGCTTTGCAACCTAGTAAAATGTGCCAACTAGTTCAGTGACCTAACAGCAAATGCCGCTTCACAAATCTGTCCAGCACCCTAGACTCCCTGTTGGGGGAAGTCAACACAGGAACTCTGTTTGGCAAGTTCTTTTTTGTTGTTTTTCACCAAGACCATGGCATCCATGGGCAACCCTTTAGCCCGAACCTCTTTCCCCGCAGGTGAAGCTAGAATCCTATCTGGCATTTAGAGAAGTGGTTTTACTGCTTCAGGCTCCTTCCACACCTGCTGAGAAACCAAATCAATGAGCTCATCTGTGGGCATAGTAACCCAGGAAATAGATGGGCCAGCTCCAAAGCCACCAGCAATACTGACCCCTCATGTGAAGGGTTGCTGGGGGTCCAACCACTTCTCTGCTTCAGGATCTCAAGGATGTCTCCCAATCAGATGTCCTCTGGTGGTGATTGTGGAGTCCGTTCATGCCAAAGTCAATATCCTTAGTGACTGACTCTTGTGGAAAGTCTAAGTGCCTACTCATGCACGTTCCCTTAGGGACTTCTTCAGTGGGATGTTACAGGGGTGTCAGAAGAGATTATAACAGCCTGTTGGGTAGACTGGAAGTCTCAAGCTGGCTGTCTCTGTTGAGTGGAATGATCAGGATCCAAGGGCAGAGACATCTGGGTGCAGGATTGAAAATCCAAGGGGATTGGGACCATCAATTCTGATGTAACAGAAAACACATTCTTCACAACCTCAAAGGCAGTCTGCCCCATGGAAAAAATACCTTGGTGCTGAGAAGGCAAGCTTCTGGACCATAGTCTCCTCTAGCCCCAAAAGCAATCTCCCAGTGGAGGAAGGCAGAGTTCAGCTGTCCAGTGCTGAAACACCAAGGCACAAGAGATGGCTCCAAGACCTTCATAGTCAATCTCAGCACCTTGGATCTGCCAAGGAAGCTTTGGCTCCAAGAGTCCTCCAGATCCAAAGATGTCAGAGCCATGGTACTCAGAGTTAGCTTCAGTTCTGAAGATCAGATCATCCTTGGATCCAAGCCAGACAGACCTGGAAGACTAGGATCCAGGGGCTCTGAAGCAACCAAAGGGATCAGAAAAAGTCTGAAATGGTGGTGTGGTCAAAGGATGGGCCTCCTGACCCAAAGAGGTAGGAGCTGGTAACCCACCCATTTAGATGTGTGCTGAGAGTAACTTCCTCATCGTCCTATCAACATATTCTTCAGTCAAATTCTGGAGGATCAAGACAAGGCCAGGTAAGGTGACTAAGCATGGCACCTTTCTAAAAAGGGAGATGGGACCCTGGAAGAAACTGGATCCAGAGATGGAGAATAATGGGTGCTAGGCATAACAACTGGATCTGACACAGTCAGCCCCAAACATTTTTTGGTTGTTTCTGAAAACTTCGGATCCTTAAGCTTCTTTTTTTGGCTCCAGGGAGGATGAGGTTAGAAACTTCCCTGATTCCAGTTTAGTCCTCTTCCTAGACAACTCCAACGGTGGAGTGGAGGAAGCCGAAGGAACAGGAGATTTCAACTCCTTAGTCTTAAACTTGGGGGACTGAGCCCCTGAAATTGCTTCTCCAAAGGAAAAAGGAAGCAAGCCTTTTAATATTAATTTATTTTTCCTGTCCACTAAAGCATGAGGATTAAAGTTGTGGCAAACTGAACAGTCCTCCTGTAGGTGCTGTGGACCTAAACAATAAACACAGACTGTGAGCATCCAAAATAGGCAACTTATGCCCACACTTCGAACACTTCTTAAAGCCAGAAGGGCCCTTCTCAGCCATTACTACAATAAATAAAGCAGAAGAGAGAGGATAAACATATACACACACACAACCATGCAAGACATTTGGGGAAAGATACCAACAATGGTATTTTAAGAACTACAAAGAGTACAAGGGTAAGGGGAACAATAGTAAACTAGGGTCTATGTTAAATATTTGAACATCCAAAATGTCGAACATTACATGGTCGAGACCAAATGTTCGACATTTGGATGTTTGAATATCAAAAAAAAAACACACCTTAATAGTGTGTGCAGGGGGGCAAGCCCCCCTACACCCCCACACCCCCTACTTATATGTACCAACTCCAAGACCGCACTTCAGTGCAGAAAAGGGAAATTCTCCATATCTGCACCGTACAGTGCCGTTGAAAGTCTTCGAACACTTGCAATTTCGAATGTTTGGTCTCGACCATGTAACGTTCAAAATTGTGAGTGTTCAAAGAATTGACATAGACCCGTAAACTAGATGACAAAGCAAAGAAAATTATATATACATTTATATATAATAAATGAAAAAAAGGCAAATTTATACAAAAAATACTGAAGCTCAAGAGCTATGGCTGACAACATCCTTTTGCTAAAAGCAGCAGTCGTGATCTAAGGTATGTTAGGGGTTGGTGCATTATGGATAAGGGAGAAGCAGGAGCTTTTTGGTTACCAAAAGCTTTAGTAACGGCCGACTCAGGTCCAAGGGAGAATAGAATGAAAATTGACCACATCCGATCATAGGTTCTTAAGTGATTACTAGGCTATCTGCCCAAGAGCCATTTTAAGCCTAGCCAAGCTTACCCCAAATTGCTGAAAAGTACTAATACCCAAAGGTATGGTTATGATATAGGCTTGTACGCGTTAAAAGTTCACAGACTACCATGTCCATTTAGGGGTAAAGGTGCCCAACCAAGTGTAAATTAGAAATTTCCCATCTATTAGCCCACATTACATTTCAGCAGGGTTAGGGATGAGTTTTGCCTCACATGTATGGGAAGCATGCTCCAGAGGAGGAGTAACCTTTGAGTGACATACCTGTCCTTCTAACATATCTTTTTTTATTTCTATACTAGGTTTAGGTCCTTAGATCACGTATTACGGATGCTATTTGTGTTGCTGATGTGCAACAGGATCGAACAGTGTGGGATCAGGGGGTGCCTTGCAAGGTAGGCATGGATCATCACACAGTAGTCTGTAGGAGACCAAATACAGGGATAGGGCTTGGAGATGGTCCACATAGGACTGTGTTTACTACCTATATTCTGTTTGTGAGGGACTTTTGTGGTCTCTCAAGCTGTTGCAAATGTTTGGTCAAGTACATGCTGAAGGGTGCGTTGTACTTGACTGATCCGGTGAGAGCACAGTATAGTGGAACAATGAACTCCTTGAACTTGGATGCCATTCTGTCATAAGTTGTGCAATGAAGAATGATTTTCTCCCCCCCATGGTGGTCTAAATACATTTGATTTTTCCCCCCTCTAAATTACTGGAATTCATTTCCTGAATCAAAGCTGAAGCTTGAACAACAGCTTTTGCTTGCAGATTCATCCCCAACCATGTCCTCAGTCAGCTTTTGATTGATTGATTTTCTTTCACATGCTCCACATTTTTTTTTTCGGAGGGGAGATCCAACATTACTAGAACTAAATTTTTACAATTGCAGCAATTGCTTCAGTTTCACCTTTTTTTTCTTTTCTGAGTTTCGTTGCTCACTATGGAAATGCTGTGAAGAGTTGTGTTAGTGTCATGAGAGAGTCATGACCTGCTGTTACTTTGTTCTACTTTGTTTGTACCAAGTGCCATGTGCTATGTCAAATACAAGGTGATGAATTACAATTACAACAAATGTTATGAAAAAGCAAAAAGGCAAAATACATTGGAGAAGTTTGGAATGGTCAGAACTTCCTTTTTTGAAATCAAACACAAACAAAACAAAAAACTTCCAGCAAAAAAAAGCAAAAGCTTCTCTTTCTTTCGAATATAAAGTAAATAAAAAATATAATGCATAATGCTTAAAAAACAATGTCATTAGAGCAACTGAAAGAATGGTTCTGACACAGCAAATGTAACAATATTTTTTAAAAGCTTAATATAAATACAAGCTTAATATAAATATAAGAGGGCTGGTGGATGTCACTTTTTTACCTAAACAAAAGGCATGCCAACAAACACATACAATTATATCTGATATACTGTCCAAACTAGGGCACATAAGGATGCAAAATGTGCGAGGGGGTGAGGTTGCAGCTATTAAATTCAGTATCTTTTTATATCTTAATTCTTTCTTAGAAACCTATGCATATGATATATCCCACTACAATAAATATGAAATAATGCCACTTTTCTAGTAGCAGACAATGTTAAACTACACAATCACTGTGAGGGTTTCTTCTTCCTGGAGCTCGTACACAGAACTATTGATTAGCAACTTGGGAATCTCTGCTGTTTTAAGATGGTCAGTGACTTAATTTGTTTAGTAACCCTCACAAGTACATGTAGCTCTAACTGGGTTGTGAGGCAAGTGTTAAACTGTGTTTTCTTGGCAATATATTCAAAAACACAGCCAGCCATGCCTACAAGTGTACAATACAAAACAGTGAGTCTTAATCTGAACAAGTGCTATTACTGGAACTTAAGACCTGACAATAAGAATTTCTACAATTAAAAAATATATTTTTATCTTTTTCAGAAGTTGAGGCATAAGAAGTTAGCAGATTTTTTTTCATTAAAATTCAAACTGCAATTGTGCCTGTGTAAGTAGCAGCACAATCTAATGGTAATTCATTAGTAATTATGCCAGCAAAATTGCCTAAAAATATCTAAAGAAAACTGACACATCATTTCAGATGGACATTTGTATAAAGGGAAGCAGGCAAGCAAAAAAAAAAAAAAAAAAACAGTGATTAGTCTGGGCAAAGTCCTACAAAAAAATGGGAAGCAGTAAAGGCATTAAGGAACAAGACAACACATCTGGGTGGGTATTACCCATTTTTCCTGATAGAAGTTATCAGTGATATCTCATCAGGCCCTGTCTTCTCAGATATGAATGAGAAGTGGGGTCTGGCAACCGAAACACACCCATGACTACAAAATATCACTTCAACACAGGATGCTGAAAAGTTGTCCAACATGGTAGACAAAAATGTATGCCTTGAGCAGTAGTAGTGACATCACCTTTAATGCTGGCAAAAAAGAAGTTATGTTCTTACCATAACATTCCATGTGAGTTGTTTATCTCGCCTTTGTTCTTACACGTGGGCACGGAGCCGATCCATTGGCTCCGAGTCGGCCACTTTCCAAGCTCTAGATCTCCGAGAAGCTCGAGACACAGTCCCTATCCCATGATGCTCTGCTGCCAACCCCCAGATCTAGTTTGCTGAACCCAGCAAGAAACACAACTAAGCAACCCAATATAACAAAGTAACTATTTACAATTAGTTAAGAGATAACCTGGCTGACAAGAGGATACTAGCAAGATCAACCAGACCATCAGCCATACTCGTTCTTCTAGAACATGGAGGGGGAAGGTGGGAGGGAGTGTAAGAACAAAGGCAAGATGAACAACTCACATGGAACTTTAAGGTAAGAACATAACTTCTTTAGGTGAAGTTGTTCAATCTCGCCATTTGTTCTTATATGTGGGTAGCATCCCAAGCACCCTAATTCTGGGCAGCTCATGGGAGTACATTCCTGAGAATGGTGGAACCAAAGGAAGCCCTGTCTCTGGAAGCCCTGTCCACTTTGTAATGAGTAATAAACATATGAGGTTTGGACCAAGTAGCAGCTGCACAAATGGTGTCCAAAGGTAAACGAGCTGCATGAGCTAAGGATGTAGAAACAGCCTTGGTAGAATGAGCTTTCTCTTCACTTTCTAAAGGTTGATGGGATGAAGAATATGCAAACATTATACAATCAGCAAGCCATTTGGACAACGTAACTTTGGATACCGAAAGGCCCTTCTTATTGTCTGCATGGGAAGCAAATAGTTGATCTGATTTTTCTGAATTCTTTTGTTCTGTCCATGTAAAATCTCAATTGTCTGTGAAAATCAAGCTTATGCAACATGTATTCCAATTTACTGGCATGATGCCTGTAAAAAGTGGGAAGTTCAATTGACTGGTTCAAGTTTGCTTCAGAACAGACCTTCGGGAGAAAGGATGAATTTGTTCTAAGAGACACCCTTTCGGGGTGAAAGACCAAATATGGAGGCCTAATAGAGAGTGCTTGAAGTTCAGAAACTCTACGCACCGAAGTAATGGCCACTAAGAAAATTGTCTTCCAAGAAAGGAACTTCAAAGGACAAGAAGATGCAGGCTCAAAAGGGGGGAAGCATGAGTTGAGACAGCATCAAATTTAGATTCCAGGGAGTAATCGGATGTCTTATAGGGGGTTGAAGGTGATGAGTCCCTTTCAAAAAGGCTTTACATAATCTGTGGGACATAATGTTAGAACCTTCGCATCCCACATGGAAGTTAGATATGGCAGCCAATTGAACCCTTATAGTAGCGGCTGCAGTACCATCGTGGAAAAGTGAAGTCAAAAACTCCAGAATGCTATGAATAGAGGTGATAAAGGGATCAATACCATGTTGAGAAGCCCAATGACCAAATTGTTTCCATTTGCTGTTGTATAGTTTCCTGGTGGAGACTTTATGAGAGGAAACCAGAATATGCTGAACCACAGGAGACAAATCATGAGACCCGGCTAGGTTGGGAAGTGGAGCAGCCAAGCTGTCAGTTTGAGGGAGACAAGAGAGGGGTGAAGAACTCCCAACGAATGAGTCAGAAGGTCTGGTACTGGGTCCAGAACCCAAGGTTCTTCCACTTGGTATTGTTGAAGGAAGGGGAACCATATCTGCCGAGGCCAAAATAGGGCTATCAGAATAACAGTCCTTCCCAGGCTTTTGGCTTTCTGTAAAAATTTGGGGATCAGCAGAGATGGAGGAAAGGCATATATGAGACCCCAAGGGCCAATCGTGTACGAGTGCGTCCCTTGGGATGTCCCCCGGTGGAGGGTACAGGGCAAAGTAGCTTCTGCATTTGGCATTCATCGGGGATGCAAAAAGGGTGCAGCAAGGCTGGCCCCATTTGTGGAATATCATTTCTGCCACTCGTTCTTTGAGGGACCACTCGTGAGGCAACAGAATGGCTCTGCTCAATTTGTCCGCTATCACATTGGATGATCCCGGGATGTGTGTTGCTATCAGGAAACGCCCAGTGGATACAGCCCACTGCCAAATTCTCAGGGCCTCTCGGCATAAGGAGTAAGATCTGGTTCCCCCTTGCTTGTTGATATACCAGACTACCGACATGTTGTCTGTCTATATTGCAATCATCTCTTGAGGTAGAGAGTCATGAAAGTGCTGCAATGCTAAGAACACCGCTCTCAACTCCAAGACATTGATGTACAAACTGGATTCCATCTCTGACCAAGTACCTTGGACAGTTCTTCCCTGACGCAGCCCCCCCCCACCCTATCAGGGAAGCATCCATGGTCACTGTGGCTGTGGGAGGGGGGAGTACAAACGGACGACCTACAGTAACTTGGTGGCTGTTCAACCACCAAAGGAGGTCCTTTTTGCAAGTATTTGTCAGCAGAATCTTGTGTGACATTGGAAGTTGTTGATAAGACCACTGTGTAAAGAGTAACCATTGGAGTATCCTCATGTGCATACGCCCCAGAGGAACCGCTATGAGAGTCGCTGCCATAGTGCCTAACAGCTTCAGAACTTGGAATGCAGGGACTTTCTTTTCCATCAACAAAAGGGATACTTGGTTTTGTAAAGAGATTACTCGTTCTTGAGGCAATCTGACCAGGGCGGTGGTGGTGTCTAGATCTACTCCTATAAAGGAAATATGCTGCGACGGCGATAAAGCAGATTTTTCAAAATTTAAGGTTATGCCCAACTGGGAGCACAGGCTGATAGTGTAATCTCTGGCATGAATCAGTTGATGCCTGGTGGTGATGGTGAGGAACCAGTCATCGTGATATGGAAACACCCAGAATCCTAAACATCTCAGGTGAGCCGTGACCACTGCCTTGCATTTGTTGAACACTCTGGGGGCTGTATTGAGACCAAAGTGCAGAGCTCAGAATTGGTAGTGACTGGCCCTCAGTCGAAAACACAAGTGATCTCTGGATGGCCTGGCCATTTTGATGTGGTAGTACGCATCCTTGAGATCTATCAAGCACATCCAATCGCTCGTTTCGAGAAATGGAAGTATCGATTGAAGCGTGACCATCTGGAACTTTTCCTTTTTGACAAAGATATTTAGTTTTCTGAGGTCTAAGATGGGCCTCCAGTCCCCTGTTTTCTTTGGAACTAAAAAGAACCTGGAGTAAGTTCCGAATCCTATCTGGTCCGCCGGGACTGGCTGGATGACTCTTTTTCCAGCAGCCTTTGAATTTCTATGGCTGCTAGATTCCACAGACTGGGTGGAACATCTTGCACGAATGGAAGGGGATTCTGAAAATGGAATGATGTAACCTCTGGTATTTATGCTTTTTACCCAGGAATCTGATGTAATTCCTAGCCAGGCATCTGGGTATATAGCTAAGCGACCCCCGGCTGCCTCCAGAGCAGGCCGGTCAGGCCTCCTCTCAGGAGCGCTGATAGGGCTTGCCAAGGAACTGCCCCCTATCACCCTGGTTCTGCAGACCCCCTCTGCCGCCTGGGTGGCATCTACCATTATACCCCCCTCCTCTGCCCCTGGAGGTGGGTTCACCACATGTGTTCTGGAAAGCTCCTTGGGACTTCCGGAACCACATTTTTCCATCTTACTGCCCTTTGGGGTATGGTCTAGTGGGAGTGGAAAAATGGACTCCTATGGCAGATAGAGTCTTTCCTTCCTGCTTACACCTAGTGAGTGTCTCCTTGACTTTAGGCCCAAACAAGGAAGAGCCATCAGATGGGGTATTAACAAAGGAAAACTTGAAGGCTTCCACAAAAGAGCATAAGCGCATCCAGGATTGTCTGCACAGAGCTATCGCTAAACCTGCTGCCCGGCTCGATCCCTTGGCTGCATAAGAAATGAGCTGCATGGACGAGTTTACAATGGAACTAAGGGTGTTAAGCTGTGCCATCACTTTCTCAGAGACAGCATCATCTGTGTTGCCCTGTAGAGTATCTCCAAGCTCTTTGAGGAGATCTCGTTGAAGACGGGTAAAGTGGGTTAAATAGTTAAGCGATCTCATTGTAAATGTCGCAGAACTAAAGATGCATTTCCCATATCTGTCCATCATCCTAGAATCTTTATTAGGAGGATGGACAGAAGAAGAGGTCTTTGACATCTCTTTCTTGGTGGCCGCCGCCACCACCATGGCATCAATGGGGACTCCCTTCGTAAGAAAGGACTTATCCTGAGGGGAGGTGATAAATCTGTTGGGCCTCTGAGGGACCGGTTCCATGGAATCAGGAGACTCCCACGCCTTTCGAGTGATCAAGTCCATTAATTCATCGAAAGGCGGAGTAACCCAGGAGGTGGAAGGTTGAGACCCAAAGGCCTTCAGGAGCACTGACTGATCCTCAGTAGGGGTAAGGGACTGCCAGTCACCCCTCTGCTTAAGTATTTCTAGGATGTCTGCAAATGAGACATCCTCTGAGGGGGACCATGGGGACCCTTCTGATTCTTCTAAGTCGGTGTCTGATGTCAAGGATTCCTGAGGGGAATCCAAGTGCCTCTTCTTGCATAGTCTCTTCCTAGGGACTTAATCAGTGGGGGCGTCTGGTGAAGTTTCCGTAGAGCAGAGGTCACCCGATGGGGTTACCTGAGGCTCTGGGTCTCGATGCTTGGTAGGAACCTGTGATGTAGAGACAGAACAGGGCCCTTTAGGGGAGGAAGAGGAAGGACCTGAAGAGGTAAAAGTCTTAGCAGACATGACCTTCCTCATGGCGTCGAAGGCACTGGTGTCTCGGCCCAAGGAGTCCACCATTTCCGAAGAAGACGGCAGTCTCCTCAGGACTGAGACCATGGGCTCTGAGGACCCGAGGACCCAAGAGGAAGAGTCAGAACTGAAGCCTCGGTTTGACTCTCTCCCCCGGAATCAACGAGAGAGTGTCGGCTCCGAGACACTTTGATCGGAACCGAAGATGTCAAGGTCGACGGGGCCGAAGGCGGCTCCGAGGGATCCACAACTATCAGGTCCTCACCTTCTGGCTCCGAAGGCTCAAGTGGTCTCAGAGGAGGAGCACAAATTGTGATGAGGGAGGGGTGTTGGGCTTCGATGCCAGATGAGATGAAGCCAAAAGCAATTTGGCCAAGGCCGGGTTCTCCAAGAGTCTCTGCACCACATGGTCCACATTGACATCTGAGAGGGTCCTGGAAGAATGGGTCGAAGGAGCTGAAGAATCCACTGACCGAAGGATCAGAGACTTTAAAACCTCCGGTACCGGTTCCAACCTTGGGACTTGGCTCTGAGACAAAGGTTCGGTGCTCGGCTCCGAGGACTGAGGAGCCGGCGACCGAATCTTCCCTGAGATGCTCGGAGCCGATGACTTGGGCTCCGATGACACCTTGGAAGACTTTGACTCCTTCGAAGATTTGGAGGTCTGTTCAGACTTATCTAAAGCCTCTAGGAAGTCTGATTTTAAGAGGCCTCTATCAATAAGCTTCCTACACCTTTCCAGCGTAACTGCCACTAAAAGAGTGGCAGATGGAACAGTCCTCTTGCAGGTGTAAAGGCCCTAAACAATAAACGCATGAAGTGTGGTGGTCGGTGATGGACATCTTCTGTCCACAGCCACACCGCTTGAACCCCGATCTCTGTTTTTCTGACATATGTAAAAAAAAATTAGAAAACAGCACAATTGCTAAAGGTTCAGATCCCTGAACTTTACCGATATTAAGAACACTAACAATCACACAAAACGTTCAGATCCCTGAATACTCACTAACTCTACTTTGCAGCTATTAAGAACACTAACAATCACACAAAACATTCAGATCCCTAACTCTGTTTCACAAAAAAACAAGTATTAGCAAAAACAGATAGAATAACTGACACAGCCCTGTCAAGAAATTCAACTAAAGAAATGGCCAAAGGCCTAGGAGCAACCACTCCTAAGGAAACACACAAAGCACATGCTAAGTATCTCAACAAAAAAAACACAAACAGGAAATATTTAGACTACTACTATTATATATACCAAAAACTATCACAAGTATTGAAAATTTTCAGTCAAAAGACAAGAAAAAAAAAAGGTACTGGCCCGAGCTTGTTGCGAAGAGCGTGACATCCGTTGCAGAGGCAAACTAGATCTGGGATTTGGCAGCAGAGCATCATGGGATAGGGACTGTGTCTCAAGCTTCTCAGAGATCTAGAGCTTGGAAAGTGGCCAACTCGGAGCCGATGGATTGGCTCCATACCCACGTGTAAGAACAAACAGCGAGATTGAACAACTTCACACTGAAACATAAAGACTTGACTGAAAGCATAAATTAAGACTAAAAAGTAAATGGCCAAAAATACAATATCATTAAAGACTTTGCATCACTCTGACTAATGTGAATCTACCAAAATCAGAAGTACATACTTTAGCCCATTTAACTTTAAAGTTCATCCCTGGGATTCAATAAACTTCATGTAGGCTTTGCATAGAGCCTACACTGAGTGTATGTCTTAGCACAACAGTGCTTGAGGCGTATCATCGTGCAATGCATATTAATTAGGTGAGGCACACTTGGGTTTCAGAGCTCACAACAGTGTTGCTGGCTGCAAAACCTTTTTAAGCGAATGCAGATAATTCCGTGTAACGAACAGCAGCTATGGTGCATGGATTTGCAAATAATACCACAATGATCACCAAGACTTTACAAATAGCTGTCATTTTGTTAGTGCAGCACATCTGCACAGAGGCAAACGTAATCAAAGGAAAAATAAAAAGTAATAGGGACAGATTTGACCACAGATGTCACATAGGAATGTGTTAGAATGTAACACACTCAAACTCTTAGTGAGAGAAAAGTGGACAAAGCCATAACCATAGGGGGAACAAAGGGCCAGAAATTGGGACAGATGTTTAATACTGCACTTCCAAACTTAATTTACTTTTTTTTTTATTTAACATTTGTTAACTGGGAAAGTCCGACTTGGAACAAAGCCAATTTTCAATGGAGGCCCAGGGAGAAACGCTCCAGATGCATGTCTTTGTGATGTGGGAGGAAACCGGAGCACCCAGAGGAAACCTACACGAACACAGGGAGGATATGCAGACTCCACATAGAAGGCACCCCAGTCGGGAATCGAACCGGAGAACCTCTTGCTTTGAGGCAACAATGCTACTGCTGCACCACTGCGCCATCCAAAAAACTTAGAACTATAACTTAGAACTTAAAACTTATAAATTTAGAAAGGTTATAGAATATATAAGCTTGTAGGTTAGCACAAACTTTCTGAAGAGCATGAAATTTGAAACTCAAATGTCGGTCATCAGTTTCTGACTGCACTTTGCAATGACATTGCTAGGAAAGAAATCTTATGAGGAAAAGATCACAAATATGACACAAAAACTGAAGATTCTGCACAGATCAGCACTGCTGAGAGGTATGCACTCAAATGTATGTATTACTGAGTCACATCAGTCAGGAGATCATACCAGTGATATTGTAGAAAGCCACATATTTGATAAAGAAAACATCCAAACATCCTGGGAATATCTGGACAGTTGATAGGTATGAATGCAAAGTATATGGTCTAAATACAGTACAGAACAGTGTACATAGAGTGCAAACTATTGTGATATCCCATTCCTGGCATACTGTACTGAAGCTGCCTTTTTAATCTGTAACAGGACACAGGACTGCCATGTAAAATAACCACTCAGGAGAAGTGTGTGTATTAAATATGGACACACAGATTAACTGTAGTAATGAACACAAAGAGAGTACAGGTGAAACTCTTGCATGTACAGTAGGGGAGGGCATGTCAACGGAAGATAGTTGTAGCAGTAACATCAAACACAACTATATGGTACAGTACAGACTGTACAGTGAAAATATGCTGTGACTGTCACACAAAGTGACATAACAATGGGGAGGGTGTGTGAGATAAGCATCCTTATATGAATAATGCAGAGGACATCTATCAGGGATGTGACATACAATTGGGGTAGGGTGCATACTGGGAAGCTGTACAAACTGCTATACCTGAAGATCAGTGTACTCTCAGCAGAGGTCTCAAGTGAGGTGCCCACAGGTAAAGGATCATGGCAAGCATTACAAGAACCAACCACAATCATGGACAATATCAGAATAATGCCACCACTACTCCCATGCCTGTGACATAACATATGTAATGTAGCCTGACAACAGATGAGCCTACACACACACACACACACACACACACACATGACAAATATTATGATAAATCCACACTCTACAAGTGTAACCATGCATAGCGTCCTGGTACTGTAATATCTGCAGGAGGTGTTAGGAGGGACACTGCTATACCTATATGTGACAGTATGGGCAATACAGGCTAGTTGCCTTGTGTGCATGGCATGTATCTATGGCACAATCCACACTGTCATGAAGGATATACATGCCACTAATGTTGTGAAACACCTATGTATGCAGGTGGTACAAGTGCATCTGGTGTACCAACTCTCCTAAGACCAAGAAGACTGCATCAATGGCCTCACACAATATCCCAAGATGTCTTCTAAACAGCATGAAACATGCCCTATCAGACCCTCTGGAATTGCTATTTAACTGTAGCCTCCAAACATGATTCATGCCTCATGAATGTAGAACAGCAACAGTCATCCCTCTACAAAAAGGTAGACCATCCACAGACCCTGGCAACTACAGAACCACTAGTCTTACATGTAAAGGCATGGAAAGAATTATCAAGGAAATGATCAACAGTGATATAGTAAACCTCCAGACACTGGACCCAAACCCAGTTTGGTTTTGTCAAGGGCAGGTCATGCCTACTCAACCTGGTGGACTTCTTTAAGAAGGTCAACTAAGTGACAGATGACTGCAAAATGGTTCACACTGCCTACATTGACATGGCCAAGACATCTGTCACAATACCCTAATCAGGCATTGTCGACAACCTCAATAGGTTAGGTACAAACACGTATGTCACCTGGTGGATAGCTAACTGGCTCACAGACAAGACCCAGGAGGCTAGAATTGGGGAGTCCACCTCTACAAAAAGACCAGTCACAGGTGGAGTTCTTCAGGGATTGGTCCTTGGACCACTCCTTTTTGGCATTTACTTCTCTGAAGTCAATGCCAGTGTCAATGATCTTTGGCTGACTAAATTTGCAGAAGATTGCAAATTAGGAGTTGTCATTGAATCCCACAATAACATAAATGTTCTGCAGGAAGGGCTGACACAGACAAGCAACTAGTGTCAGACCCATGGGCTAAAAACTAAATGACACAAAATGCATGAAAGTATCCTTCAGGAAGTCATCCACCCTTGTTAAATATCATATTGACAACACATCCCCTACAGTTGACCCAGCAGTCAGGGACTTAGGAACAGACAAGACAGTAATCTAGACCTTTAATCATCATGTGTCTACAGTACTGAAGAAATCATTCTATGTTGTGCAACGTATAAACAAAGGTATGGCATCTAAGTCCAAGGAAGTCATTGTTCCACTGTACTTTGCACTCATCAGACCTATCATTAAGTACAATGCCCCCTTTGGTATTTACTTAATCAGGCATACCCAACAACTGGAACATCTATGAGACTCTTCATTAAAAGAATACAGGGCATATGTAAAATGTCCTGTGCAGACTGCCTCAAGGTCCTATCTCTGTATTCTGTCTCCTACAGGCTTTTGAAGGGATGTCTATGCCTGGCATACAGGGATTATCAGACTTCACTTTGATGGACCTCCTACTTATCCACAAAAAAAGCACCAGAATTACCTGCTCTAAACACTTAAATCTTGCCTGTGATATACATAGTACCAGCTTGAGAGACAGGTATGTATCCCAGAGACTACCCTGTCTCTGGAAAAGGCTCACCATCCATGTGAAGCAGGGTTCCTCCATAACCCAATTTAAGTGCAACTTGGACAACTGGATGGGAAACAGGAAATTCATCCCTGGTTTGGCACCTATGTCTCTAATGGGCACAGGCAACCTGTAAATGTTTCATCTCTTAGGCCCTTGCTTGTAAGCATTTCATCTTCCAAGCCTCCACTTACAGTTATCAAGGGTATCAGAACTTGTCAGGGATTTGGGATGCATGGTTTAGGCTTAAAAAAGCTCTTGTGGTCATCAGCCTAGTAAACATCTGTGAACCTACTAGTGTTCCACACCATCAGACAGTCATGTATACTCCCCAGAAACAATATCCAAGTATGACCAATAAGCTGTGTGACAGCACACTGTGACAAAGGTGGTATACTTGTTACACATCACTGGAAGATGTGTAGGGAGGTACATGAAGAAGGGTGCATTGAAGGTGTGATGAAGGCTGGGAACCATGAAGTTATTATAGCCTCTGAAGTGCATGTCCGTCACATACCCAGTAGTTCTGTTACATTTAAGGGAGCAATCACCACTGTAACCACATGCTGGTGGACATACCACTTACCCTTTACCCCAGGACACAGGTCACATACCTATTGGTCTAATTATTGGGTGTGATGACCACATTATACTTGGGTGGTGTGTGTTTTCCTGATTCAATAAATCCCTCCAAGTGTTTCGTCAATGCAGATGTTGTCATGGCTGTGGCAGCAGTGTCTGGTATGTGTTGATAATGTCTGTATTATACTAATATCACAGTTTGAGTCAATGATTGCCCACAAGCAGTAGTCATTCAGGCAACTGTTTGGACACAGCATGTGTATGTCATCTGTGATAGCTATCATTCAAAAGTCCAAAAATGAGCACTTCAGAAGGCAACACTCGATCTACTGAGCTTTAAATCCTTTAATTACACCAATAGCAAAACAAACCATGATAAAAGCAATAAAAATATACACACATTAACACTTAATCCCAGAGATTCATGAAGCTTGCGCCAGGTGCAGGCATAGCATCGACGATCTAACACCAAATATGGCCGCCGAGTGATTCAGGTACGAGCTGTTTCCACATGCACTAGCTGCGTACGCTACGCCCGCACAGCTCCCGGTGCCTGTATGCTAATCACCCATGTGCAGCAGTGTAGCATGCAAATGAAGGTATATAGCAATTCAGGAAGTGGTGCAAGTGTGGTGTAAGCATGCAGAAATGTAAACAGAAAAAAAATGGTTTACATTTTTCAAACATAAAATCGGAGCCATGACAGCAGACCAAACACATGTATTATACTGTTAATATATGCCAATGGCTAAATATATAGCCATTGGCATAAAACAACATGCACAAAATATGAAAAAGAACATTTAATATTATGCCCACACTAACGCAAAGTTAAAGCGCAGGGCATTGGTGCACAGAGGGGATCGCAAGGAATATATAAAAAAATAGAATAAAACTACAATGAAACACATATCATGATTTCCCCATAATAGTCAATGGCAGGCATGCTACACCATACTCATGGCACAAGGGTTGCTAAGGGGCAGTGACAGTGTTATGCGCAGTAGCTAGGAATTAGTAGACAATGCCATGCAAATGAAAGGACTAATAGTGAATCGCAGATTTCCCACTGGTGTAAGGATGCACAAAACAGCATAGCATTATAACACCGAGGTGAGCCCTTGAGATAAAAATGACATCAAGAGAGGGGTCTGTCCTCATTGCTGCAAGCACATTGGAGCATTGCTACCCTGGTTTGCCTGTTGCTAAGCAAAGCAGCAGGATAGGGGTGTATAGAAGTAGCCATAGCTTTGTTTAACTGAGAGCACACAAGGTAACCGAATGTGCATGTGAACATGGATGAAAACGCACTGTAAATCCGGTAAATGGCTGTGCACGGCACACACCAGAGCGGAAACAGGAAGGATACGGGAAAAAGATAAGGAAATGCTGCAGCATAGAAATAGGAGTACAAATGAGTAATTAACACCTAGGAACCCATAATGGGCCATTGACAACAGCTAGCAAGGCTGCTAGCAGCTACCTGCAGAACAGGAAAGGGGAGGTGCCTTACTACAAAGAAAACAGAACTGTCACAGCAGAACAAAGCAAAATTGCAGTAGATCAGCTACATAACACATTTTGCAACACATTCCTGGGTAGGGAAAGTAAAAAAACAAGAAAGCCAGCAGCTGGATACATGCCTGTCAAAGGGAGGTGATTCGGGTTGAAAAGTGAATTAAAGGGCAACAGATAAATCATGGCAGGCAAGCATAATTCAACACCAAAGGCCCCACAATTGCAGTACTCACTGTAAAACCCATAATTAAGATACCCTGCAGCTGGAATTGCACATACACACCCAATGACATCAGCAGCATCCATAGCACAATAGTATAAAGTGTGAAAGCACCTCACACACACTTGTGTATTCCCATACACTCTGCACCATCTGTGTAAACAGATGGGGAACTTTTAAAATGTACATGTTAGGGGCTGCCATAGCTTTGATTCACCAGCATGTGTTGGAGACTGAAGGTGGTGTGGAGGATGATGCTGACAACCACCTCAGGCACCGGAGGAGGAGAAGAGTGTTCAGACCAAGGGTAACCTACCAGGGGCTAAATGATCTGGAGATAGTAGAGCATTACAGGGTGGACATGGACACCATACAGCAACTTGTTTAGCTGTGCTAGCCATGCCTCAAAGCCAGAACTAACAGAGGGGAACCCATCCCAGTGAACATGAAGGTTAGCTTGAGAATACTAGCCACAGGTACCTTTCAAAGGCCAACTGGGGATATCCTTGGGGTCTCACAGGCATCCGCATCCAGGGTACTCCACCAGTTCCTGGATACCATGTTACCACATGCCAATGAGCACATATACTTCCCCCAAACGCACGAGGACTTGGCCAGCAATATGCGTCTCTTCCACCGTGTGGCAGAATATCCAGAGGTACTGGGTGCAATAGACTGCACACACATACACATCAAGTCACCACCCGGTGAGCAGGGTAGGCGCTACATAAACTGCAAGGGATACCCCTCCATCAACTGCCAGGTCATGTGCAATGCCCAGGGCATTATCATGGATGTGTGTGCTGGCAGCCCTGGAAGCTATCACAACTCCCACATCTGGCATGCCTCACAGCTGTATCAGGTATTTGCCAGGGGGGACATCCCATATGGCCACCTGGTTGAGGATGCTGGCTATGCACTGGAACCTTTGATGATGACTCCCATCAGAAATGCACACACACCCATGCAAGAATGCCATAATGAGGCACACACACAAACCAGAATCATCATAGAGCATGTGTTTGGGATGCTGAAATCATGGTTTCATTGCTTAGACATATCTGGTGGAGTCTTGCAGTAATCTCCAGGCACGTGTGCCCACATCTTCATAGTATGTGCCATGCTACATAATATGATCCTGCAGAAACAGCTGCAGCAGGGACAGAATTGTGAAGGCCCTCACAGCCCACCACCATTGCCAAGGGCCCCACAGGCACAGGAGTACTCAGACCATGAACACCCTGAGCCAGCCCCAGTAGGCAGATGGAGGGGTGCCCAGTATACCCATGTCTTGGCAAAGAGGGAACATATAGCACACACACTGACAGTGTAGGCACCTATGGACTGACACCCTTCTCCACCTGCACACACAGTAAACATGGATGGTGCACACACAAGACCAGCTGTAAATTGTCATGTATAGGTGGTCTACTATGTGCATCCTACATAGGCAGCCCTCAACTATTGCACACACAACCGCTATTGGCACAAGGTAAGTCAACACCTGAACAGTAAATTAAGCTATCAGCATGTGGTGATACTGTATGTATGGGGTTCATAGGTACATAGGTTGGTACTTGGCTAACTGCCCGAGGCCATTCATATGCCTAGCCAAAATGTGTCAGCTGTCGCCACCCCATTGATTAACTAACTGTCCCTCTGTGGAGCAGAGCCAATTACGGGATCCCTGGGGTGTACCCACTGTTCCACATCCACTCTGCAAGGTTTCCCCAGAGTGTTAGTGAGGGGCTCTGTATAATGTATTCAGAGATGTAGTTCCAAAGCATGGGTAGTACCTGTGACAGGAATCTGTCACTCCAGCATCTTCCAGTTATGGTTGTGGCAAGGTTTAGTTCATTACAGTGTGTGTGGCTCACTGTGACATGGATTCCCATAGGTGGTGCATATCCATTAAGCCTGACTTGGACATGGCTTTGTTGGGTAGCAAAGATCATCTCTGAGTAAACGAGATGCCACTGAGTAATGCAAGAGTTCATGCAGTCTAGCAGCATAGGACACATGTCTGAGGCCAGTAATGCTCTTGGCAAGGTATGTTCATGGACCCTCCAGTTGTTGGATGTGTCTTCTGAGGTACATCCCAAATGGGTTATCATACTCGATGGTGGGATTGATGAGTGATGAATAAAGGGGCACAATAACCTTAGTATGTCTAGATGTGAACCCTTAAGTAATCAGATGGCCTACATAGAAGGATGGCCTAATTACTTTGGAGATATGATTGTCAAAGGAGAGATCACTATCTAATGTAGTCCCCACATACCTATTACCTCATCTGTATTAAAGTGGCTGCCATTCATGTGTTAATATGTGGGTGTTTAGTTTTCCCAACATGGAATGGCCATGCAGTTCATGGCCTTTAGCTAGAGGCCATGACAGTGACACCCTGTGTTGGTCTATGTGAGGCCCCTTGAAGGACGGACTGTCAATTATGGCTCCCAGTTTGCAGTAACTGCCAAACACAGTCTGCTGTATTCCATCTGTGTTTGCCTGTACCTCTGAGAAGTATATGACAAACAGTAGGGGTCCCAGGACCGAGTCCTGTGGGACACCAGTTGTGACTGGTTAAGAGTTGGACCTGGAGGCTGCTAGGCTTACCATGTGGGTTCTGTGTGTAAGCCTGTTGGCAACCCAACCTGTGCTGTATGGGTGTATGTACTGGCTGGTGAGTTTATAAACAATACCTGAGTGGGGAATGGTGTCATAATCCTTGGCGAGGTCTAGGTAGTATGTGCAAACTACCACACCCCACACCTAAAGTCTATGTGACTGTAAGACATCAAACAGGTTCAGTAGGCATGAAAGGCACTCAATCAAGCAGACCTGGGTTGGGTCAAGTGTCTGGAGGTTCCCAATATCTCTGTTAATGAGTTCCATGATGATGTGCTTCTTAGCCTTGCAGACCAGGCTAGTCAGGCTTATAGGGCAATAGTTCCCGGGGTCTGTTGTGGCACCACCTTTGTGGAGTGGGATAACAGTTGCTGTGTGCCACTCTGTGGGTATGTAGCCTGTACAGAGTCTGTGTTTAAACAGTGTGTTTAGGTGAGGTGTTAGTTCATTCGGAGCTCATGTAAGACACAGCCTGAGACATTGTCCGGTCCCATTGAGGCTGTATTTGTGGCTTTGGATAGGGCTGTTTTATCCTGTGTGTCTGTGATTGCTAGGACCGTACATTCTTCTAGTATGGTTAAGAGCCGTTTAGGGGTTGAGAGGGGTGTGAAGTTTGTACTGAACCTGTCTGCCAAAATGTTGGCAATATCAGTCGGTTCAGTGTATATTGTGCCAGTCTGCATCAACTCTGAGCAGATCTAAGAGTTCCCACTTAGGCTCGTGACATAGCTAAAGAACGCTTTTTGGTTGTCTGTAGGGTCCTTAGGAAATTGTCTTTTGAAGCTAGCCTTGGATGATTTTATGAGGGATCGTAGTTTCTTGCTGATACTGAGCAGGGATGTCTGTCCTTCTAGGGATTTCACTCTCATCTGTACTAGTTACCTCCTACTATTGTAGAGCCTGTGTATGGCAGGGGTCCACCAGACCAGTTTCCTGTTCTTGGAGGAGTGAGTCTAGGTGTGACTTGGGATAGCACAATCCATGCATTCCTGCAGATGATCATAGAGTGCCTTTGTATAAGTTTCAGCATCCTGGACAGCATTGCCCATTGACGTGGGGGCTGTGAACCGTTCCACCTCAGGCATAAACAACATGAAGTCTGCTTTGGAAAAGATTTTCATGGTGGTTTCCTTGTTTGGGGTTGTGGGCGGAATGTGAATATCCAGAGTGATTAGTCTATGGTCTGATCTAACCAGTGAGGGTTGACGTCAGGTGTGGAACACCGGTCGCCCATGTTGGTGATGACCAGGTCCAATATGTTGTTCCTTCTGGTGGGGGTGTAGACCTGTTGTTCCAGGGCGTTTGAGTTGAGAAATTCTAGGAAGCGCTGGGCAAGGGAGTTAGTACTTGAGTAGTTCTCCCAGTTAATGTTTGGGTAGTTGAAATCACCCAGTATTAGGGTGTTTGGTAGGACCCGCATATTTCCCAGTGTCCCGGGAAATGCAGAATGTGGGTCCTGGGTCATGGTGGGTGATCTGTAACAAGCTACAATTTGGATTGCAGTGTTGCCCATTGTCAGTAGCACTTGGATGATCTCTGATGTATCATGCTGCATCACTAACCTGGAGGTGTGAGTATCCTTGATGAATATGGATACACCCCTGCCTCTTGTGTTCTGGTTCGGGTTCTGTGTCCGAAAGCTGTGGTATGAGTTATAGCCTGGTGGTGCTGGGGTGCTCTCTGGAGCCTTAAACTGGGTGTCTGTCACTGCACAGATATCAATGTTCTCCATACTGAGGAGTGCCTCGAGTGTGTGCAATTTGAGGTGTAGACTTCTGGCGTTGAGTAGGGGTCTATATCAGAACACCGAAAGTTCACATTTTTGAATGTTCTTACATCGACCCTTAATCAACGAAAGCTGACAACATCGAACATTCAGAACAGCAAATTTTTTCCTAGGGAAAAAATTTGCTGTTCCAAAACACATACACACAACACAATAGGTTCATAGGTTCATAGGTAGGTACTAGGCTATTGGCCCTAGGGCCTATATAAGCCTAGCCAAAGGTACCCTGGCTTTCGCCACCCAAGAAAATTATCTTCCTGTGCCACTGTTGAGCAGAGCCACATAAGTGATCCCCGGGGTGAATTTCCTATCTCCCATCCAATCATCAAGATTTTTCTTGAACAGTGCTAATGAGGAGCTTTGTTTGATATAGATAGATAGTTTGTTCCAGGTGAGATACATACCAAGACATCTACAACAACTGGAAAGGCCACAGAAATACCTCACAAAGAGGATTACCGGCCTCAAAGAGATGCCCTATGCAGATCGTCTCAAAAAACTGCAGCTTTACTCCATTGCATATCGCCTACTCAGAGGCAATCTCTGCCTAACACACACAGCTATGTCAAACCCAGAGCTTTTAGACATGCTCCACTTAAAGAAATCCCAGTCCCTATGAGCTACATGCTTTAGGGACCTAAACCTCATCACCACAATAAACAGAACATACTGGAGGGATAGATTCCTGTCCCAGAGACTTCCCATACTCTGCCCTCATCATACCAGGTTCAAGTGAAAGTCCACTGGTGCAACAGGGACAGCCAAGAAATAAACTGTGGGTCTTGCTACTCAATGATACAAATCAGGTACTCAATATGGACTCACAGCAATCTGAAACATGGAGAACATATCTGTGCAGTGCTTGAGATATGGTTCAATGCTTTGGAGAGCACCCCTGCATGACCATGTTACAACACATACCTCACCTCTTGACCAACATCCATTATTGGAACACATGGGCCACAGGTGTGTACAACTTCCTGAGGGATATGTACACCCCCACGTAAGTTGCACTTGCACAACGTAAGATGCATTATGCTGAGCAATTACCTTTGTGCCAAAGTGTAATTCAAATTGCATCTTGTGACAGATCATCCACCATGCCTCAGAAATCCCAACTGTCATTGTGCTGTAATGGGGAATACCAGTTGTGAGACAAGACACCATAATCATGGCCACTCAGCTATCCCATTATGAACTAGAAAGACTCATCATGTACCGACACATGTGCTCAATGCATGTTGGATGTCATCAACACCAATTAACTGGATCACCATAGTCACACCAACAGGGCTAACAGCATGCCACACATGGTCAGTCTTCAAAGCCAATGTTATGCTCTTTAAGAGCGAAGTGGTGACTGTCATGGCACCCATGCAGATGTACAATGCATGTGCAAATGCTGGGTCCTACAAAAATGCACTTTAGACACTCACATATGTGCAGTGATCGTGCCATTGAAACAGAAACAGGATTCAAACAAACACAAACATGAAGGCAAACCAGTGGTACCCTGCCTTAAACTGTACCACAGAAGGTAGTAACTGTTGCAAGAGTCAACACACATGAGTGGAAGTTGATCCATGGTCAGCCTCAGTAAGATGCAGATACACCATATAATGCCACACAAAGCTACTGTGAAACTACTCATCCACATATTATAAGGCCAAACAAAGAGGATTCCATAGCTGTGTCATGAAACAAAATGGCAACAACAAGACCAGCTGTGCTTCAGAGCACTGTGGCATGAGAAGTACTGCACCTATGGAAACAGCACCTGTTCAGCCAGATAAGGTCTTGGATAACATAAACCAACTATCCCCCCCAACAGGTACACATTCATATATCCATGTACACTACAGATCCCCTGTAATAAGAACTATGCAGGTACAAGCTGCACTCTCTAATGCCATACATACCGGCTGCATGGGACCTGTCCACATTCCAGGTTATATTCTACACAAATGTCAAAACAATCTGCTCCCCACATAAACATCTCGCACAATCATAGCTTCATGTCAGGCTGTGTACACACTGAATGGTGCACAGAAACAGTCATCTGTTAATGCTGTCAATATCTGAGGAACCCTGGTATGTGTACAGCTGTCCTGGTTACAAACAGTGGTATCATTGCATTGCATAACACATAATGCAACTGTGTCAGTATATGGCTACTCTGCACAGTTGTTGTAGGGCTAGGTACAGTCCACCAGTCAAAGGTTACTTAGTGTTGTACCATTACATGTCATACCACATGTATGGATGTGTGCTGGTGGTCTGAGGACATGGTTGTGTCTGAGGATTACATCCTAGAATGCAGCTTTTGACACTGTGACCTGCACCTGGCTCATCTGTGATGACTTACGTTGGAGTACTGGTCTGTACATGTGTAGCCATTATGAATGTGGAGACACCAGCACCTGGAGTGGTCTGTACCAGTGTTATGGCCCACATGTCTGTTTCTGAGTTATATGGTGGTAGTGTTACTGTGCACTACAGAGCCTTCAGCCAGGTGTTCCTCACTGCACAGATGTCAGTATTCCCCATTGTAGGTTCAGCAGTGAGCAGCTGTGATTACAACAGCAACACATCTAGCACTGGTTAGCATAAGCATACAACGTAATTGTCTTCTAGGTGTCAGGGTGTTATCCTGTGTTTAGGTCATTTTCCTTGGAATGGCACTATATGGGCAAATGCGAACGAGGTATTATCACGACTCCCTTGAATCATGGATGCATGTGATCTGTGACAAAGGCTTGTCTTCTGTCAGTCATGTCATCCCAGACTGACAGACACTGGACAACATTGTAATTACAGCAGGACATTGGCTCATTCTGTTGGTCAAGCAGTTGCCATTCCTAGCATGAAATCACTGCGAGTGGTAGTATTGTGCTTGGTATAGGCTAATGCATCTAAGGTGACGGACAGCAGCAGATGTTGAGTAGATGACCAGTGTCAGATACATGTAGCGCAGTGTTCCTGCTAACAATGACAACTACTAACACCAGAAACCATTACAACATGTTCTGTACATCTAACTTGTATGAGCATGGCCACTGTGGCCTTCCGTGTTTAGAATCGCAGTGCATCTCAACAGCCCTTTGCTACTAAGTGTATAAGCATGCCCAGTATAACCTTGTGTATTTGGACTCATAGTGCATTCCAAATAGCCCTGTGCTACTAAGTGTGTGAGCATGACCACTGACACCTTGTGTAAGTTATATGCTTTTATGTGTATGAGCATGTCCACTGTAACCCTGTATAGTGATAGTAGTTGTCCATTCCACAGAAGAGCATACTCCTACGTTAAACACACAGGTTCACAGCTATGTACATCTTAACTGTCAGCATCCCTGTTGATGTCCACAATCCTAGAAGGTAATGATAACTGCCTTGGAATGTGTAATCTCTCTGGCACAACTCGTAACTGTGTAGTACTGTAATAGTGATCTGTAGATAGGCAGGTGTTCTGATCCCATCACTGGTGTGTGTGTCCTTCTGCCAGTGGACAGAACAATGCTTTTTAGAGTACTCACGCTTCATACAATTCCTCTACTCAACTTCAGCAAGGCTGATGATGTCACCCACCTAGGAATACACCTCTGGGATTGCTGTGACCCAGTAATCTCGATAGCGTGTTCTGTAACTGCATAATGCTGTAGTGTGATAAAGTAGTTAGGTCGGTGTTCTAATTCCAAGTGTGTGTGTCTCCGTCTGCCGGTGGACAGAACAATGCTTTTTAGAGTACTAACACTCCGTACAATTCCTATACTCAACTTTGGCAAGGCTGATGATGTCACCCACCTATGAATAGACCACTGGGATTGCTGTGACCCA
Source organism: Protopterus annectens (assembly GCF_019279795.1). Classification (NCBI taxonomy): domain Eukaryota; kingdom Metazoa; phylum Chordata; order Ceratodontiformes; family Protopteridae; genus Protopterus; species Protopterus annectens. Next base: position 1,838,821,243 of record NC_056741.1, read on the forward strand.
ATAATCTTGTTAGAGTGTTCTGTAAGTACATAATGCTGTAGTGTGTTAAAGTAGTCAGGTAGGTGTTCTATTACAAGGCATAGCAGGTGTGTGTTTGTCAGTAATATCCTATGTGTTGGAGGCTGTGAGTGTCTAGCCACTGGATGTGTTGAGGAGCGTGTTTTGTAGTTTCCCTATATAGTGGCCATATAAGTCACAATCAGCCAAGAGACTGGGTTGGCAAGACATACCCATACATTTGGCAATAGGCCTGGTGAGTAAAGTCAGCAACCCTAATATTACCCAGAATACAGTCTGAGCCCATGTGTCGGACAGAAAACACACTTGCCCTGGGATTAACACCAGTACATAATACAGGAGCTGCTGGCTTTTACCTTTTCATTCTTTTCTAATGCTTTGGTGTCATGAGGTTTTTTCTTGGGATATATAATTTATGTGTGTGTGTGTATATATATATATATATATATATATATATATATATATATATATATATATATATATATATATATATATATATATATATATATATATATATATATAGACATTAACACACATACATCTACGTAATGGAATACATGTCCTATACTGTTGAATAACTGTGCTGGATGATATGTTTGTGATAACAACCAATGTCTGTATATCTGCCATGGCTTAGTGGTAAAGCACATCGGCTGTGGTGTGCAGGGTTCTGGTTTCAAGCCTTGCAGAGGCCGGTTATCTTGTTGCTGGGCAGGACAAGGGCTGTTGGATACGGAGTGAATAAGGCACTTTTAAGCTGTTGTGAGCAGGTGTGTGCGGATTTGCGCGACGGTAAGCAGCGGTTAGTTTAGGGGAGGCTCAGTATGGGACATATAACTATGCATTAGCAGGCAATCCTATGCAAATGAGGTGAAGGATAGTGAATCCTAGTTTTCCCCAGTGTGTGTGAGGCAGGTCCCAAGAGTGTAAGAGTATAGATAGCTGGGTGCAAGACTTGGATATAGGTGACATCATGGGGGGGGTGTCAGGCATACTGTAAGTGGATTGGAGCCCTGTGGCTCAGGATTGCTCCCAGCTTAGCACGGCTAAGCTATGGGTGTATCTAAACCTGCCTAGGGCAATCGGAAGGGGTAACAGCAGTAGGAAAGTAATCAAGGAGAACTAGCTGAGCTGACAGGTGAAATGTATCAGGATCAGCCAATTACAGAGGCAGCAGACCAGCCCAGCCCAGAACACTACTATAAACTAAGCAAACACCTTCTTCTCTGTTTTTTCCACACTCTACACCACCGGTGTATACAAGCGGGGAAATTTTATCAAACAAACCTACAAAATGAGAAAGGCTGCAGCAGGCAACATAGAACAACATGTGCAAAAGGCTGAGGGTGGTGAGGATGTGAATGCTGCTGAACAACCCACAGTGAGGAGACAGAGAAGAGTGTACAGACTGAGGGTATCCTACCAGGGGCTACATGAGCTGGAGATAGTGGAGCGCTATAGGGTGGACAGAGACCTCCTACAGCAAATTGTTGAGCTGTGCCAGGCACATCTGACACATCAAACAGGCCAAGGGGAACCCATCCCGGTGGATACCAAAGTATGTGTAGGCCTAGCTATACTAGCACAGGTACTTCCCAAAGCACAACTGGGGATATCATGGAGATCTCACAGGCATCAACATCCAGAGTATTCCACCAGTTCCTGGATGCCATGTCAGCATATGCCAGTGAGCACGTATATTTCCTCAGCACACATGAGGTGTTGACCAGCAATATGCGTCGCTTCCACCAAATAGCAGACTACCCTGTGGTAGTGGGTGCTATAGACTGCACTCATGTATGCATCAAAGCAGCACCCGGTGAGCAGGTTAGGGCCTACATCAACCACAGTGGCATCCCCTCCATCAACTGCCAGGTTGTATGTGATGCCCAGGGCATTATAATGAATGTGTGTGCTGGCTGCCCTGGAAGCTATGACGATTCTTAAATATGGCATCTGATGCAGCTGTACCACAGATTTGCCAATATGGACATCCCCTACGGTCACCTAGTGGGGGATGCTGGGTACACACTGGAGCCGTGGCTGATGACACCCATCAGAAATGCACACACGCCTGAACAACAATGCCATAATGAGGCACACGTACAGGCCAGACATATAATAGAGTGTGTGTTTGGGATGCTCAGGACATGGTTCTGGTGTCTGGACACATCCGGTGGAGCCTTGCAGTATTCACCAGCTACATGCACCCAAATTGTTATGGTATGTGCTATGCTACACAATATGATGCTGCGGAATCAGCTGCAGCAGGAACAGGGCAACACAGCCCCCCACCAATGCCAAGGCCTGTACAGGCAAAGAGTGACTCTGAGGGGGAACAACCTGAGCCTGTCCCAGTAGGCAGAAAGAGGAGTGCCCAGTATGACCTGGCCTTGGCAAAGAGGCAACGCATAGCATATGCACTGACACAGTAGGGATCCAGGGAATGACACCTTCTCTGACTCACACAGACAGTAAAAGGGATGCCAAACATGACACTACCTGTGCTCAACCATGTATAGGGAGTGTACTATGTGCAACCAACATAGGCAGCCTTCCAGCACCATCCTCACATCTAGCACACCCTCAAGGTAAGTCAATCAACCTACCAAGTGCCAAATGGAGTAGAATGTGTTGTTACCTTTAGCTATGGTATGGATGTGAGCATGCAAGTGAATTGGGAGGCCGAATGTTAAGGTAGCAGACAGTAGACACCCATAGTGGCACCATGACATCTGTAGTACATACTGGAGTCACCATAGTAGCCAGTACTACACAGGGTGACAAAACCCAGTACAGGTAATGGGCTGAGTGACATGTGTGTCCATAAGACCCACACAAGTCTCAGCCAGCAGGACAGGTGTAGACAGGCACAAACAAATGCTGCACTATGGCCTCCAACTGTGCCCTATGGATAAACCTTCCCCCAGATCCACACAGACAGACTACAGCAGGGCAGTAAGTTGGGTGTAAATTGTGACGGCTAGGAAGTCAGACACTAATATGTTGGTAATTTAATCTAAGATCTGTAGTAGACTGGTATGCCTCTAGCCAGCTCAATAGGTAAGACTACACACTGAAATGGAGTACCTGACAAACCAGTACAGTCCTAGCAAATGTGTACAGGTGTCAGGTGTCCTCCCCATCTAATGTACACTAATAGCAACAGTCAGGTGTGCCCCCCCACTCCTGTGTAGGAATGTAGATACAGTCAGGTGCCCCCCCCTGCTATGCAGACATATAGCAACAGTCAATGCCAAATGACCGATGGATACCCTGCAGACTCAGCATGCTACCTGTCAGTGTACAACACAAAGGTCGGCATCGTAGTACAAACTACCTGGACTTGTTCCACACATGTGATACAGATGGCCATACTGGGCATGCTCACACACTTGAAGGTACGAAGGCAACGTCAGTCAGCAACATACTGAAAGATCATACTGGGCATGCTCACACACTTAAACACATGAAGGCCATGTCTGCAAACACCATTGGTCCAGACATATCTGGCAGTCGCAGTTCTTCGTGCATACACATGCCAGTATGCACCTCCCCTGCCTTGCACACACAGTGGATAGGAATACAGGCATATATGTAAAGACAACATACTATAATAAGCCAAAGGTAGACGGACAGAGATGTGCGGAAGAGGATGATTGTGACAATGAGCCAATGGGCCTGTCCCACCCAGCACACAGCCAAAGGGCCCCAAACATATGAAATGCAGATGTCATTCACTGCAGATACTAGCCACCAGTATCTGTCAGCATGACAGATTATGTGGTGCACGTGCTAGCTGTGCAACATGACTGTACAAGGAAGTAGTCATCTAGTAGCTGTATACATGTACCTGTGACATATGACCCCATGTGCCCGCATGTGGCATGTCAACCCCTACATGAATGGGTTATGGCCCATGCACGCACTGCCCTCCCCATAGCAGTATTATGACAAGCCTGCTGAAGTCATCCAATGTGAAATGCACCTTTGGGAGAGCTGTAGCTCAGTAAACTCCATGGTGCATCCCATTACTGCATACTGCTGTAGTGATAAACTAGTTAGGTAGTACTTCTAACCCCAGACTTGCCAATTGTGTGTATGATTGTGTGTGTGTCTGTATGTCTCAGACTGTGTAGGGAGAAATGCTTTTTAGGCTACTCACAGTCCGTACAATTCATATACTCAACTTTGCCAAGGCTGCTAATGTCACCCACCTAGAAATACACTTCTCGGACTGCTGTAACCCAGTAATCTTGGTAGCGCATTCGGTAACTGCGTAATGCTGTAGTGTGTTAAAGTAGGTAGGTGTTCTATTTCGAGGCATAGCAGGTGTGTGTGTTTGTCAGTCATATCCTGTGTGTTGGTGGCTGTGAGTGTCTAGCCACTAGATGTGTTGGGGAGCGTGTTTTGTAGTTTCCTATATAGTGGCCATATATGTCACAATCAGCCAAGTGACTGGGTTGGCAAGACATAACCATACATTTGGCAATAGGCCTGGTGAGTAACGTCAGCAACCCTATTATTACCCAGACTACAGTCTGAACCCATGTGTCAGACAGAAACACACTTGCATTGGGATTAACACCAGTACATAATACAGGAGTTGCAGGTGTTTTCCTTGTCATTCCTATCTAATGCTTTGATGTCCCGAGGTTTGTTCTTGGGATATATAATCTATATCTATGTATGCATATATATATATATATATATATATATATATATATATAAAATCTCTCTCTCTCTCTCTCTATATATATATATATATATATATATATATATATATATATATTTATATATACACATTAACACACATACGTCTATGTAATTGAATACATGTGCTATACTGTTGAATGGGTACATTTCTGTTATCGGGGCAACACTATTAATGTAATTATTCAGGTGTAATGCAGCTCATTAACATGCCTGTTGAGCACGTCGGGATAAAATGCTTGTGTTAATTAAATGTTTAACCAAGTGACTAGTCTAATTTTACATGTCTGCCTGACAGACGTGTTAAGGTACTGCATTACAGCAGAGCGATTGATTTAAAGTGTTGCCCCAGTAAGTCGCACAGACAGGAAATCAGTAATGAGGAAATACTTGCAAATAACATGACATTCCTTTCATCTGTTAATTAGGCATGACATGGTGATATGTACACTGCATGAAATGCCTAACACGAAATAAATGCCTGTGCTTACATTTTACAAAGAAGTAGTCATGCTGACCATTTGTAATCAGACAGTTTCAGTCCTCTGTGAGGCCTGTAAAATGATGATTAAAAGACAGTGAGATTGCTATGTATATGTTTGCCATGAAGGGCTTACAAGACACAAGTTGTTAGGATTAGGCTTCATCTTGGATTAATTATGTAAACACCTTGTACATTAGCAACAGATGTATACATCATAAACACAGTTATTTCCGGGCTCAGCGATGCCTTCCTAAATCCATGCCTGACACCCTTAACAAACAAACGATCACTGTTTACTGATTGTAATCGCATCCTCGCAGCTTAAAGCTGAGTTAGTATAATTAGAGATGTTGAAGACGGATATTTGACAATGAAAATGTTTTCTATAATGCCTGCTTTCCCTATAATGGCTAGACTGCTGTAATAGTAGGCCTTTGTCTTTGTTTATGCACTATGCTGCTTTCGGGCAAACACTTTCAATGCGGGTGCTCAGCTCTGACTCCAGATTCAAGCCATGTGGTTTGGATGTTAATGTTAACAGTTGTGTGGAAATCAGTTAAATGGATACAGTGTAAACACAAACTGAGAACTGTAACATCTACATTTTACACACACACGTTAAGACTAATACAAATACACGGTTTGACTCTGGATTCGGAGGTCAGCAACCACATTAACAGTGTTGTCCCATTAACGGACATTTACCCCCACACAAATGCACTTAAACATGCTTACTGGTGCTTAGATATGTTTACTACTGCATATTTGTGCTTGCACCTGCTTAATAGTAACTTATTCATTATGTCACTAACACTGAGATTGAATGACATTAATTACACATTTCATGCAGTACTCCAGTTCACATGTACATGTTCTTATGTAGGTTGTACAGCAGTACGATGTGTAAATATGTTTATATACACATTCCACATGGTAAATGATATGTGCTAGTGTGGGACTCGGATCGTGAATGCCTGTTAGGCGAATGCTCTGACCAATACACTATTGCTGTGCTGCTTCAGTTGCATATATACCCATATACCCATGTCCCCTACTTCCCCAGTCACCCACCCCAACACTTCACTAACACTGCAGTCATCCATTCTCCAGTTGGATTCAAGGTGTATCCACACCAGTACACACTGGCAGCTCCCTACCCCTGTAGACCCATCCCATCGGTTGACTCACTACACGTATCCTCAGGAATCTCAAACGTTTAGTCCACAAACACATGAGTGACCAATAGGACACATCGCAATATTTGCATTATCCCACATGGGACACAGTTGTCTTTATGTCAAGATTAGACTCTTACTTCCTTACATACTTACTCCTGTTAACATGACACTACAATGAATTAATTAGTCTGACTATATGGTAACGTACATGTTACACATGAGAACTAATTATGTATGTGTTCGGCGTGTTTCATTTACAAATAGACCAGTTTAGTATTTGGAATTGCCATTGCAGGCAGATCACAGGGATAATTCCCTGTGTGAGACAGTCCTCACATTTAATTTATTCAGCGCAGCACTGACTTTGGACATGATACACATGTCTGCATTTTAGCAATTTCGGCCCTTCCCTCTTATGCACTACCTATTATTCTATCTACTGTTGAGGTTTGTACGGGCACACTCATGTGTTTATGTCTGCAAATGAAATGGATATGTTACAGGGAATGTACATCTACATATAGATGTATGCATACATACTTATAACTGACTCGCTGGCCTCCACGAGGCGGTCCAATTAGAACCAGGCCATCCAACCATGACACGCCTGGATCCATAATCACATACCCATGGTTCCCCAACCCCACCCGAGTTTGACATACACGCAATCTATCCATTATCCAGTTGCTTTCACGGCCATGACACACCTCCACACATTGCCCTCCCCCAGCGTTAGGGGTCCCACACGTATGCTGTCCCAACACATGTATTATCATGCTCTCCCACCATTTAGTCCTTGAACATATTAGCCCTTGCTTGTGTAATGGATGGAGATCCAAATATGCTGTCAATTTTTGGTAGTCCCACTGGGGACTACCCTCTGTTTATAAAGTAGACTTAGCAGATCAACAATGTTACTCCAAATGGTAAATCCCTGCCTGTGGTGTGAGTAGCAGTGCTTTGCTCACTCCTGGCCAGCTTGATATGACATACGCTGACAGCACTTTATAATACTATAGTTGCTATTGATTCCCTTCCCATTCCTTTTCTATGCTTTATTGTTACGATGTTTATTCTTTATATATATATATATATATATTTATATATATATATATATATATATATATATATATATATATATATATATATATATATATATATATATATATATATATATATATTACATCCGTACTTACTTATATACATTCCCTATGCTGGGCACTGCTTACACCCATGCAAGCGCAGTCAGATTTGCTTACTGTTTGTTATATATGTTTACTGCTGCTTATTTTTGCGTTATTCGTTATGACAGTACCACTTTGTTTGAATGGGTTTTGATAGTCCCATGCAATACTCAAGTTCACTTGTACATGTTATGTCAGTTTTACAGCAGACCGACATTCATTCCATATGGAAAATGATATGTGCTATAGTTGAACTTGAACCATGAATGCCTGTTCGTTAGGCGGATGCTCCAACCACTACACTATTGGTGTGCTGCTTCATTTTGATGTATACCCATGGTTTATAGCTACCCGAACACACACCTCAACACTTCATTAACACAGCAGTCATCCATTCTCCAGTTGGAAAAACCACACCACTACACATGTGCCACTCCCTACAGCTCTAGACCCATCCTGCACGTTGACTCACTCCGTATATTCAGACGTCCCAAGCTTATAGTCCTGGAACATACGTTCATATAATGGTCAGGATGTTCAAATAGTTTTCCGGTTTTCGGCTCATCCGAATGGGGACTGGGACTGCCCTGTATCTGTTTGACAGACTTAGTATGTGGGCAAAGTTAGTCCCACTATTAGCATCCTACCTGTGGTTGTAGATGCAGAGGGTTTGCTCACCTCTGGCTAGCTTGATATGACAGCACTAAATAATACAGGAGTTCCACTTCTATTTTCCTTTGCATTCATTATGAATGCTTTATTGTGACCATGTTCATTCTTTACAGATATATATATATATATATATATATATATATATATATGTATGTACACGTGCATATGCATGTACATGATTATTTACTTTTATCAGACTGTTGAATGACTGTGCTGTCTGCTATGTTTGTGATAACATCAGAGTTACGTATAACTGCTGTGGCTTAGTGGTAAATCACATTTGTTGTGGTATGTAGGGCCCTAGTGTCGAGCCTTGCCGAGGCGGTTTATTGCGTTGCTGGCCAGACCAAGGGCTGTTGGACAAAGGGTGGGTACAACACTTTTCAGCAGCGGTTTTCTGTTTTGCCATATTTCACCACCGCTTCCCATCACGCAAACACCTTCTCCATTCTTACTGTGATACGTCACTCCAGTTCACATTTCAATGGTATTATATCGTTATACAGCATAAAATGTCAGACTATGCTCGTATACAGTTTCCGTGTCGTAAATGGTGTGTGCTGCAGATGAACCAGCAACATTTGCTCATTAGGCGGATGCTCTAACACTACACTATTGCTGTCCTGCTTCCCGCATGTAGACTCACTCCAAGTATATTCAGATGTCCCAAGCTTATAGTCCTGGAACATACATTCATATAATGGTCAGGATGTTCAAACAGTCTTCTGTTTTTTGGCTCGTCTGACTAGAGACTGGGACTGCCCTGTACCTGTTTGAAAAGTCATACTTAGCACGTGGACAAAGATAGTCCCACTGTTAGCATCCTACCTGTGGTTGGAAATGCATGAGCTTTGCTCACCTCTGGCCAGCTTGATATGACAGCACTAAATAATACAGGGGGTTCCTCTGCTGTTTTCCTTCACATTTGTTATGAATGCTTTATTGTGACCATGTTCATTCTTCATAGATATATATATGTCTGTACATACACATGCAGATACACCTACATGCTTATTTACATTTCCCATACTGTTGAATGACTGCCACTTACCGCTGTGCATACCCTCTTACGTTTGCTTGAATATGCCTTACTCACCCTATATCTGACAGCCATTATTCTGGGCATCATATAAAATTAGCAGCCCTTGCATGGTTTGGGCCCAGGAACAGAAACACCATAGTCACTGGTTTGACCACTAAACCTTCCATGATACATTCTGCATGGATGGTAGTTAGGATATATGACTTTACTACAGACATTCCACAGTACTGGCAACAAATGTGACATTCGGTTGGTGTACATATGTATAGTACATGTTAATGTTTATATGTTTCTGAAAGACATTTATGAATAGGGCACATATTTGACAACTACTTATATGCATGTATATGTGATGTGTAGCTATGCGAATATATGTATGTACATTTATAGATATGACTACATATCTGGGGTTATACATGCCCATGTATATGAACACCCGCATCTGGGAGGTACCTGTACCATTTGTATACAGGGGTTGTGTGCATCATTACGACGAGGAGCCTGGACAGGGTATACAATTTGTGGATGTGTACTATTTGGAAGATGGCTATGGTGAAGCTTCTTGGGAACATGTGAAAGGTATATATTCCCAATAATGCACGTGGGGAGATGTGCATCATGGTCAGGTGTTTAATCCCGGGTCGTAGGTTCTGTAGGACTGGGTGGAGGCTGAGCAGGGTTGTGGACAAGTACTGCTAATCCGACTTGTGTCCGGATGTCAACGGGGGTGGGAATCGTGTTGTGCCACCATGTCTAATCTTGAGAACAGACACTTATCCTACGAGGGATGTCCAAAAATTGTGAATGCCACTGTCACCATTCTTTTGGCTATATGAAAATCAGGGAGGGTTATACATGCATGGGATACCTAGTTTGCAGACCTGGGACTGCTTAGGGTGAGACTGCCTACTAGATGTGGGTAGGGGGTACTATGTTTAGATATGGATGGCCCAAGCTAGCAGCTCGAGTATGGGTGGTTTTGGTGGATGTTCAGCAAGGGGCATGGTGGTGTGCTGTGGAGGAGATGATGGGTATTCAATTATGTATCCAGGTGTGTAGGGATTGGATGGCTCAGTTCAGGCCAAACCATTATGTGGTGTGAGCTGGTACCATTTCTGTACATGTGTATCGTACATTTTAATGTTCATAGTTTGTGGAATTGTACTCTGCAATATGACCTGACAGGGTGTATTGGGGATGTGAATGCATGTTCTGTAGTTTCCTTTTGGATTCTCCCACTGCACCCTCATACAGCTCCAGTTCACCTATTATACATCCGACCCAGTCTCCCCTTGGATTACATTACCCATCACCCCCCTCCAAAATCTACATACAAACCATCCATCCCTTCTCTGGTTGTTGGCCCATGGCGTAGACAGCGGTACACATTGCCTACTCTACATATCTCTGGTACCATTATGGTTTTGAGGCCAACCCTAGCATAGTTGGTCTTCCATATACTGTACTTCACGCACATAGGTACACGCAAATACTTATCTTTCATGACATGGTAGGTTGTCCCAGGTTATACCCATTCATCTTTGGGCCGTCCAGACAAGGATAACTCAGACCGCAAATGCTCTGACTATTGGGCAAGGCTTAGCAAAGGGCAGCAGCATGCATATACACTGTGTTTCGCTTCCATTTGGTATGAAAATCAACACTACAATGAAATACGGACACAGGGTTTTAAATGTAATTGTTCGTGGGACGGGGGCTCAACATTCAGCTACATGCTTGTGTGTTTACTCCTGTGATTTTGTGATTTTATTTTGGTGTTCACAGAACTCTGTTGTATGCTTTGCATATATTTCAGTATCCACGGACACTGACAGGAGTGATTACTATTAGAGGCATGCTGTACTAGTCAGCATTTTAGGTTGCGAGACTGTAGCAGACATGTTCGTGCCTCCGTGCAGCACTTAAACACACCCCCTGCACTCACACACATTTCCTGTGCATGTGGACGGTGCGGCAGTGTGCCTTCATTAATATGCATATGGTGCTGCTGCACCATCTCTATGCCACACGCTCGGTGCAAGACTAACACCGTCCTTGCGCCGAGCTTCATGAATCCCGGGGAATGTCTCACCACATTTTCGTCAAATTACAGACTTCTTCAGATACAGACCTAATGTTTCAATTAACGTCTCTCTCTCTATGTTTAATTAATTACATATGTATACATTATGAATCACCCTAAAAAATAAAATCATATACTAAAATATCAAATATGTTTACAAATAGCAAACATCTCATAAAACAAATAAATATAATTCAAAATCAAAAATTTACCCCCATTTATGTGAACTATCAATAATAATCATTACCGCGGTGGTACGGCGGTAGCATTGTTACCTCACAGCAAGAGGTTCTCCCGTTCGATTCTCGGCGTGGCCTGGGAGTGCTTTCTGTGTGGAGTCTGCATGTCCTCCCCGCAGTTGGGTAGCGTTCGAAAGACATGCGTGCCTTCGTTGAAGATTGGGCATCGAGCTGGCACCTCGGCATTTCGTAAAAATCTACTGCCAATCATTAGCGGACTGGAGTTCCGCTGTGGTGACCCCTTACCGGGAAAAAGCCAAAAGAGAAACAACAACATCAATAATAATCATTACCTGTTCATTCTGTTTTCATTATCCTAGTTCACTGTCTATTGGCCATTCAAATAATTTCACAGCTAAGCTGCTATAAGTTTTAATACAGGAACTAGGGAAACTGTATCTCTGAGTCCAGGGAATTTAGTAGCTTCTAGTATTACTTGCCAGTATAATTCCCTGTATTCTAATATAGTTTCCCATAGCGCCCCCCCCCCCTTGGTTCAATGGGTACTACCTCCAAAACAAAAAAATAATAAGTAGCTTCATGACATGACTTACTGTGCTTATATAAGACATTGTTTGAATTTTTATTTTTTATATCAGAACTATGCTTCTATATTCTAACCTTAAATTTTCTTTGTTACATAATGCTATATATATATATATATATATATATATATATATATATATATCACTCCACATGTATTACAATTTGCATTGCTAGTACTGTTGATCCATCATTCAACTAATGGGCAGGAAAGGGCCTAGCAGACACACTTCATGTACCGAACTGATCACTGGACCAGAGATGTATGTCATGTCACACATTTCAACATAGTGAGATGCCACGTCATACACTGGTCTAGCCGTTTGGTGATACAGCGGTTCATGGCCACATATGACAGCGTTGACTGAATGCCTCAGTGTGAATTTTTGTCAAATGCCTTGACCTGGTTAAGTTCCACAAGATGATACTGTGGTCATCATGCATGCCCTCAAAGAACTCTTGAGGACATCTATTAGATGTAACAGACCAGATGTTTTTTTTTTTTTAATTCTCTTTATTGCAATTTTCAATAAAACAAATACATCAGTGAAAACCAAAGAAAATGCAGAAAACAAAACAGATTACAACACCATTAAACAAAATATCATACAGAACAATTACATAGAAACTAAAACTATATACAAATTCTACATTGCCCCAGAACTTGTTATATAAGTTATTCACAGTATGGTATAGAAAGATGCTATCCAAAGAAAAAGGAGAAAAAGAAAAGGATAAACTCATTTAAGTATATAATCAGATAGAATGCCCCAGAATTCCTTAATAATTGGCTTGTGCTTAATATTGTGAAACAGGTATTTGTGAGCCTTGAGGTGTTTAAAGCCTTCCCAGGAGAGGGAGTGTCTATTTTTCCAATTTAGGGAAATGTAATATTTAATTAGCATGAAAATAGGAATCAATATCTTACATTTCCTTTCAGATAAACCCGGAGATGGAATATGTAGAAGGGTAAATTCCCATGAGAGGGTAGATTTTTATAGGTTCATAGGTTTATAGTAGGCTATCTGCCCTAAGGCATTTATAAGCCTAGCCCAAAGTTTTGTGGCTTATGCCACCCCTTATATGAAAAAAATACTGTACCCATTAGTTTGTTGTGCCTCTGTCCAGCAGTGACACAGAGATGATTCCCGGGGTAAACCTACGTTCTCCCATCCACAGGTCAAGATTTCTCTTGAACAGAGCCAGCAAGGTGCTCTGCCTCACATGGACAGGGATTTTATTCCACAGCATAGGGAGTCTCTGAGTGATAAATCTATCTCTCCAGCACATCCTATTTATATCCGTGCTAAGGTTTAAGTTGCTTGCTCTAGTGGTTTTGGTGGATTTGGATTTTTTGAGGTGGAGCATGTCCATTAATTCTGGGTTGGACATGGCCTTGTATGTCAGGCACATGTCACCTCTGAGCAGACGGTATGCGACTGAATAGAGCTGGAGTTTCTTCAATCTGGCAGCATATGACAGATTTTGGAGTCCCTTTATCCTTTTGGTGAGGAACTTTTGGGGTCTCTCCAATTGCTGCAGATGGGTGAGATACATCCCGAATGGGGCATTGTACTCGATCATTGGTCTGATAAATGAAGAGTACAGGGGAACAATGACCTCACTAGATCTGGATGTGAATCCCTTCATGATCAAGTGGGCAATGTAGAAGGTCTTTCTAACCACTTTAGCAATGTGAGTGTCAAAGAAAGGCCACTGTCAACCTGGGTCCCCAGGTCCCTGATAACCTCTTCTGTGCTTAGTGGATTGCCACCTATATGGTAGCTTGGGGTTACCTTGTTTTTCCCAAAGGGTATGACTATACATTTTTTGGCGTTTAACTTCAGGCCATGGCTCTGGCACCAGCTATCTGTTTCCGTGAGTCCCTTCTGAAGGATATCCGTGTCCGATGCACTTTCCACTATGGCGCCCAGTTTGCAGTCGTCTGCAAATTTTGTCAGCCAAAGTCCTCCCATGTTGGCCTGTACTTCTGAGAAGTAGATGCCGAACAATAGGGGGCCAAGGACCGAGCCCTGTGGGACACCACTTGTGACCAGCTTGGAGTCTGACATAGTGCCAGCAACTCTAACCCTGTGGGTTCTGTCCTTAAGCCAGTTTGCAACCCATCTTGTGACATATGGGTTTACATTTAAGCCAATTTCATAGCCAATTTTCTCAAGTATCACTCTCAAGGCACACCAGAGCTTATAGGAACACTTGCAACTCCAAAACGAATGAAGGATATCATCAGTTTGGTTCGAGCAGTAACGGCAATTAGGGGATTGATTAGGGTAGAGCTTACTTAGTACTTCAGGTGTAAAATACGCATTGTTTAGAATCATCAACTGAGTATATTTCAGCCTGTTGAAGGGAATAGTTTTAGAGTTTCGTTTTATAACCTGTGATATTAAGCTTTGGTTTATAGCAGGGTTCTTTTTTAACCAGAATTTTGAGATAATGAACTCATTTTGATATGCGAGTGACATGATAACCTTGTATACATTTGAGGTCATCTTTTTTTCACTAAGCAGAAGTTTCTTTAGTGTTCTACATGCTGAAATATCCTCATCCGACATCAGGGGGTGGTCTATGTACTTCCCTATCAAGTCTCTAACCTGTCGTAAAATGACCAGGTACTTCTTGGGCAAGTTCAAACTAATTCTTAGGTTAGAAATTGCCTGATGTCTGAAGGGGAAGAGATCAGAGATAGAGGTATTCAAAAGAAGGGGGTAATGTACCAAGTTTAACATGTGTCCATTCAGTTTAAGGTTGGGATTAAGATGAATCGGTTGTAGTGTTATGAAGGAGTGAGAGAGGTTCAAAGATTTGAACAGAGCCTGAAGGGATTTTATGCTATATAATAGACCTTTTGTATGCTTCAATATGCCTATGTTTGCTTCATTTAGAAATGGAAGTGCTGCAGGGCTAAATTTTAATGATTTAATGCAATTGTTACCCAGAATCACCCAAGACGGGGCCCACCTATATTTATCTTTATGATAAGACGCAATCTTTAATACTCTACTGGCATTGATCATCTCATAGTAGGTTTTAAAGTCAGGTAGACCCAAACCTCCCTGCACCTTTGGATAGGTAAGCTTAGAGTAGCTGATCCTGACCGATTTAGGGGCCCATACGAATTTAGAGATAGAAGATACGACCTTTTTAAAAAAAATTATGTAAAATACTGGTGGTTGAATGAAACAGATATAACAGTCTAGGAAGAATGTTCATCTTAATCACTGTGGTTCTGTCCAGGAAAGGGAGTTTAAGCCTCGACCATCCATTGATATCATTTTGAATATTTGACCAATACCTGACCACATTATCCTGAAAGTAGTTATGGTTAACCTTGAGAGAATTGTATACCTAAATAGTGGAGCTGTTCCTTTGCTTTGAACTCTGATTTTAAGGTTATATTAGGTAACCTAGAGTGTATGTTTAGGGGGAATATTAGAGACTTTTCTCTATTAAGTTTGTAGTTAGCTAATTTAGAAAATATATTAATTGCAGATAATAATTTATTTGGGTCAGAGTCAGGGAGAGTGAAATAAATATTAAGGTCATCTGCGTATGCCGATAAGGGGATCTTTAAGTTATAGAAATTAGGTGGGTGAAGGAAAGTGGCTTGTTTAATAAACATAAACAATGGTTCCATATATAAATTAAATAAGAGAGGGGAAAGGGGACAGCCCTGTCTGACCCCATTCACCATATTGATTCTGTTAGATGAATGTTTATTAATATGCAGAGTGGTGTATGCTGTGGAGTAAAGGGTTTTTATTTTGTCTATAAATTAAATGGGAATGTTAAAGAAGGGTAAGGCGGCAAATAAAAATTTCATGCTCAAGCGGTCAAAAGCCTTAGATGCATCAACTGCTAGGGCGTACACGGGGTGTTTGGCTAAGTTAGAATGATGAATCATGGCTTCCAGCAGTAAAGTCTGATCATTAGTTTGTCTGCCCGGGATAAAGCCTGATTGCTCGGAAGAGACAATATGTGAGATAACGTTTTTCAGCCTGTTAGCTAGGACCATGGCCAGAATTTTCATGTCCAAATTGATTAAAGATATGGGTCTATAATTCCCGGGGATTTTAGGGTCCATATTATGTTTGAGAATGAAAATCGTTCTGGAAGCATTTAAGTGCAAATCTTTAAACCCATTGCAGATAATATAGTTAAACAATAAGTTCAATATTTTGGAGACTTTTGTGCTAAATGCTTTATAAAATTCAGCCGTAAACCCATCTGGGCCAGGGGATTTGTTAGGTTTAAGGCTATTAATGGCTGAGATAATTTCTTGTGTATTTATCTCCTTTTCTAGGAGCTTATACTGTCCCTCTGTTAGTTTGGGAAAGGTTCGATTATTGAGAAAGGATTGTATTTCTGCATCCCCCACTATGTTATCTGTGCGCCCATAGGTTTGAATAAAAATGTCTTCAAAAATTTCAATAATGTCATTAGGTTGCTGGAAGTCCTTCCCTTGATAATGTATTTCAGGTATAAATGTAGAGGCTTTAGTGAGGTTGATCACCCTGGCCAGAAATCTGGAGGGAGAGTGTATCACGTCTGCATATAAGGCCAAAGATTTAATCTCATGGAAACTCAGGTTCTCTGCATGTAGCGATATTAGATCTTTTTGTAGTTGAATCATATGTTCTTCTAACAGGGGGGTGAGTTTTACTTGGGACTCTATTTCTATTTTATGAAGCTGAAAGGTAAGATCCCGTTCTTTTTTGTAGCGAAGTTTCTTGTAGTATGCAGCTTTATTTATCAGAAGGCCCCTTATCATTGATTTAATCACGGCCCAGTCACAGTCTAACGGAGATTGAAAAGATTTCCTGGATTTAAGAAAATAATCCAGGTATTCGTCAGTTTGAGACGTAACCTCCTCTCTCCCCAGGAGGTTGGGGTTCAGCCGCCAACAGATATCTATTCTATCTGCTGAGCCCCTATTAAATCGGTGAATACCCATAGAGATCTTAGAATGGTCAGAGATAGATCTAGGGGATTGTTTATAGGAGATATTCATAGTGTAAAAGGCCTTGGAAATAAGAAAAAAGTCTATTCTGGACCAGCTTTTGGCACAACTAGAAAAAAAAGGTGTAGTTGTACTTTTTCTGAGCAGGATCTAAAATTATGTTTGGGTCAAATAGATTAAACTCTTCTTTCAGTTCAGTTATGTCTTTATGAACTGAGAGGTTAGCTCTAGCCCTGGGATTCGATCTATCTGATTTGGGGTCCTGCACTGAATTCCAATCCCCCCCCCACGATATAGTAGTGATTAGGAAATAAGGTGAGGAAGTTATATAGCTTCGTAAAGAAACTCTGCTGAGAGGTGCAAGGGGCATATATGTTGAGAAGTAGGATAGGTTTATCTAATATGGGATGCTTTGTAGTAAAATAACACCACCTACCCTCATCATCTGATTCCACCTCTCCTATACATGACCCAAAGTTATTTTTGATGACAATGGCCACCCCAGCTCTATTCGTAGTGCCTTCTGAGGCTATGATCTTTTTGATCCAAGGCCTTAATTTTTCTTGTTCCCATTGATGATTCAACAGATGTGTCTCCTGAAGGAAAGTAATATTAGCAGTAGATTTCAAAATCAGGTGCATAAGCAATTTTTTTTTTTAGGTGATTGTAACCCCTTAATGTTCCAGGATTCTAAGTTCCACATCTTCTAATTAAGTTAAGTATATTTAAGAAGTCAAGAATGTAATGGGGAGTTTGAACAGCATTGTATAATAACGTGAGATTATATTGTAAACATGGGGCAAGTAGAAAACTTCCTTCCCGCTTAATCCCGGTGCCTATCCACCTCCCCCTAAGCCCGGAAGGGTCTGGGAAGTTAAGATGAGATGATCTTGAGATCACCCGATGGGTGAAAAACCTTGTTCCCAGAGAGTACAACCTAACACTCCATAAAACAAAATGCATAGCTAACCCATGCAGTGCATACACAGACCCAAAACTCTGCCACGAAAAGAAAGTAGAAACATGCAGAATTAAACAACAGACAGATAATTATTTACATAATAGCGCTGAGCTTAATTAACCTTGCAAAATAAGCCAGAGCCTTCATCTATATTAAGTGTAACTAGAAGGAGTTATTTGAGTTGTATTAGTTACCAATAAGATGTTGTTGATCATCAATAAACATATAGAATTTTCCTGTGTTTAATGCAGAATTGCTAAAAATGTTAACAAAACGATCATTCGTACTTTCTAGATCCAGAGAATGAGGGTCACAAAGAATGCGAGACACAACCCGAAGAGGGACCCTCATAGTTTCCCCCCAGTATCTATCATCCCACTTCCCCCACCTTCCCCAACCAGAGAATTATTGATTGACCCCCACGAGTTCCCTATCATTTAATTAATCAGTTGCGTTAATGCCTTTGCCACGTTTGGCTGTTCTTGAGTACTGTTACCAGATTCCTCAATAAACAAGTGCAGCCATCTTCTGCATTAATGAACAACATAAATGAGCATTGCTGTTAATTATATGTAACCTTCTGACATGTGTATGGTGAATTATGAAGCCTGTTCTGGGCAATGAATAACCCTGTTAATTTATGTGTGTTATTACCATAGGCACTATTTACTTTTTGCATGTAATGAGGACAGCAGACCTAATTGTACCCAGCGTGTTGAAACATATGTGCACATTGCAGGAGTAGGTCAGGAACCCTTTCACAATGATTACTTTGACTAATATGTCCAATCTTAAAATCTGCTGTGAAGGTAATTTTTAAATGGTTATTAGTATTCTGCAATTACGTAAAAGGCTTTCAACAATATGCTTAGTACTAGTCCAAATGAATACATATATATTGTCCAAAACCATGAAATATTCATTCAGAGATGGTTTAAGTACTCCGTCAGCTACAATCAGATATTTCCAGTAATAGAGTCAAAGTATATGCAAAACGTTGTAAAGGGCATCTCATCCGCCCATCTGATATTTAAACTTGCTGTTGAAGGTTATATTCTACAGGATCATGCATGAAGAAATGATGCCTTGACTCTGCCCAAGCTGACCCTGATTTTATTTCCTACTCAGACAAAGGAAGGGCTGACTACAGAGGAATCTGATTGTGTGACAAATGCCTGCTCATCTAGTCTAGGGACAGGGTGTTTACAGGGTCCAGGCACATCAACTGTAATTGTGGGAAGGACCAGATAACACAGACCCTGCAGCCTTGACAAGGAAGCCCAAGGACCCCTTCTCAAAAATGCATCACCCCTCTAGATGAAAATTACAGCTGTGTGGAAACATATATGCTTATTGGTCCAGTGTAGTGAACATTATATTGCATTAACTGGCCAGTATAATGAAATTTTATGAGCATATTGGAAAGCTAGCACCCCTCTAAACGATGGGTATGTTCCACCCCTCTTATTTTCTTATCAGGTCAAGAAGGCTGGATGAAATAATGGGCTGATAAAGGATGGGGAATTTTTGTTCACTAAAGAACAAGGGCAAACAAAAAAAAATTAACAGCAAAATGATTCTGTGCTCTCATGCTTGTCATACTTATCACACTGAATAACCATTGCCACTGCACTACTGATGACATTTTCAACATATTACAGCTAGTAGTTTTACAAGACATAAAGTAAGGTTCTACAGGGCAGTAAGCATTTCTATAGCGCAGGACAAAGTTCATATGAACGTACTTATGCAAGACTGTACCTTAGTTAACATAAAAGAGAACATGTACATCGTTCTCGCTTGCAATAACTTGCGATGTTTTTCCTCTGCATGTATGGCAACTCATAGTGTCAGGCCCTCCCTGCAGAAACCTTAAGAGATTATGCGACCATTCAGCAGTTGAGCCCATTTCAAAAAATTATGTCTGCAAAATAGGTTAACTTAATCCTTCGTTAATTACAAAATGTAAACATGCCTTGTGTTAACAGAAGAGTAGCTGCAGAGCTGGCAGGTTCCTGCTGGCTGGATGCCTGTAAGCGTTTTGCTTATCTCGCTTGAAGAAAAAACGTAAGTAGTGTGGAGTCCTTCGATATGCAGCACACACCTGCGTGGAATGTGTGCTTTGAAAGGCTACCAGGAGGAGAGGAAAGCAGGAGACCTTCGTCGCTCCTATTCCCACGCTCCAACTGACTGCAACAGTTATAGCAGCCTGCGTGTATTAGAGGCAAACGGCTCTCGTTGCTTGAAGAAACTGTGAACCATGTCAGCGTTATTGGGCTATGTACCTTTAAGAGCGCTTTGATAGAAGGGAACTCCTGGGGTCAAAGGACCATGTAAGGATAGCGGAGTTATGGCGACGTGTCTGGAGAGTAAAGTCAGTCTAAGTGATGTTACGAGGGTCGTGGATCCTACGGACACTGGATATTAAAAGAAAACCAAAAAGACCAACTCGCAACATAGGTTTGTGATTTTGAGCAACTATAAATTATTTGTTTGCATCTGTCGAACAGTCGCCCACAGTTACAGGCGTAAAATTACATCCTTTAGGCTGGTTTAACCGGACATTCATTGAAAGCCGCTTCCTCGTAGTTTTGAGCTGATAACTGGGCACCCTGGTGAGCAAAGATGAGGGTGTTGGGGTACCTCATTTGAAATCTAATCTGCTTGTTAATCAGATAAGCACAGAAAGGGGCTAGTTTTTGTCTTTCCTGCTTAATTGGTGTTGGTAGGTCAGGAGATAGATATATTCTATTACTCTTCCATTCTATGTATTTTTTTTTTTTTTGCTGCACTTGTTAGTTTGTAGACATGCTGGTAGTTTAAGATCTTGACGTACACTGGTCTCGGATTAAGTTTGTCAGCTGCTGGTCTTAAGGCTCTGTGTGCACGTTCTATAATTAATTTGTCTGAGAGAGGTTCTTTATCCAGGAATGTAGAAAAAATTTCAGAAATGCACTCCAATAAGTCCAATTGTGTAACCTGTTCTGGGATGCCTCTGATGATGAGGTTGTTGCGTCTGGATCTGGCTTCGAGGTCTGTTAATTTCTGTTGTATATTCTTTATATTTGTGTCATTATTCTTTTGCTCTTTTTGTAACTGGTCAATTTTAATCTCATTTTCTAATACCCTTGCCTCAGTTTTATCCATTCTGGTTAATATTATGTCAATGGAGTCATTAAAAGTTTTAAGCTGTTGTGAGAGGTCTTGGATTGCTGACTAGATGGGTTGTAAGGCAATCTTTAGTTCCTCCATATAGTTTGAGTCAGATTTCTCTTTGATGTTATTGGTGGTGTCTTGGGTGCCTCTTGTTGTTTAGTAGTCCTGGCCCTCTTCGTGGTAATTTCTTTTTCTGGAGAGGCTATAGTTGAGAATTTTGCTTTAGTGGTTTGAGTTTCCATGTGATCAAGTTCTTTTGACATAGTTATGTATATTATTCAGTGCCTTACTTCTTCACAGAAGTAGTAGGCCTCTGAGGCCTAGAGCACATGTAGCCCGGACTAGCAGTAGAAGAACAGAGAAATCAGGCACAATCCTTCACACCAAAGATTCTCTCTTCCTCGAGAAAGTTGGTAAGCGCAGTAGGTGAGATTCTTGATTAATCTGAAATGTTATTAAATCTTAAAAAGACTTTCAGACCTTAAAATTAGCTGTTGAATTGTAGGTGAGTGGCAGAGCTCTGTGGAAACACTGCTTACAGGACGGCAGCCATTTTGTTCTCCCGTAACAGACCAGATGTAGCAGTAACAACTCACATAGGTCTGTTGCATACACCTGGAATATTACTAGTGTACATGTAGAAGAGGTTCATGATGAAATGTTTGTCTATCTCACAGTCAAAGAGAGTTAGGATGTTCCTATACATGCACACATCAGGTGCTACCCCCCAACTCAGGTGGATGCAGTGATGTAAACCCTTGTATGGGAACACAGGCCATGTGAGGGTGTGTTGAACTGTGTATTCAACCATGTCAGTAAAGTGTATGTACCTGGTCATGCCACAGGTGATTGGTGTTGTTGTCACACCAGATTGATTTTGTGTGATAGGCTTGGATGGACTGTGAATAATGTCTATTGTGATCTGGCCTAGGGCTTGATGCAATCACACATACAGGTATCGTTGAGGAAACCCCCAAACTGGGGATTAAACCTCATGTCAGTTGATGCGTAAACAACTGGCACACTGAAAGAACACATCATGTGAAAGTTGGTGAAGCAACCTGTACCAGTAGAGCTGTCACCACTGGCAAACCTCAGGGATCTGTGCTTGGCCCTTCACTGTCTGAACTGTATTTCTCAACAATTCAGCCTGAGGTATATGGCCTTTTGGCTTACCAATTGTGCTGAGCATATTGTGGGCAATCATTGAGTCCACCTATGGTGATAATACAATACAGGAGGAGCTAACACATACAACTGAATGGTGACAAAGGTACACAATGTACAAATAAATGCAGAAATGTGTTTCTAATGCTGTCCATCTGAAAAGGGGAGTTCCATGTTAATCACAACAGTCCGGTTATGTAGAAACCCAGTGATGGGAACACATTTAGATAGCTAATCTGAACTTTGAAAACCAAGTGTCCACACTGCTATTGAAAGCCTATGCTGTGCACATCATAACTCATACCATCATACTGAGAAGTTAGGATTTTATGACAGCACTGTAGTCAAACCTTATTACAGCACTAATAGAGTATAATGTGCATTTTTATATGTATTTCACCAGACACACATAGCAGCTGGAGAAACCACAGGGCTTTCTCAGCAATATAACACAGGGCCTACACACCAAGCAGTAATGTATGTGGATAGATTAAAAGCCATGTCACTGTAAACTTTACTGTATATGATGAGGTGACTTCTACCAGGCACCCAGGCCATTCTCTGACCCTGCCCTGGTTTGAGTACTACATATCCAAAAATGTGATACAGCTGATGACATCAACATTGTCCATTGAGAAGATGACAGTATCCCACAAACTAGTGGGAAATGCTCTCTGTAATGTCAAGCAACAGCTCTCACACATACACACACAGTTGACAGGAGTGATAATAGAACCTTTGCCTAAGTACACAGGCTACAGAGTACAATACTTAATGCAAGCGCCAAGGCATTAATCTGATCTATACAAGAGTGCAGGTGAATTTATAGTAGATGACATCAGCAAGCCATGTGGGAGACAAAAGGTTGTAAGGCCTGCATAGGCACACAGCTTCATATGAAGCTACTAGCCTTATAGCACTAGGGTGTTTAAGAAGTGTAGCTGTATATAAAATCCTTTTTGAGCATAGTTGGACATTTTTAGCAGTGTGTTTGTGAGTGGCACAAACTGGCCCTCTCCATGAGGGACACAGGTGCCAGCCCACAGGTGACTTTACAATCATCCAACCAGTAGTAAAGTTTGGGCTTGAAAAGGGTCCGTGAGGAGCACTGCTTAATGTGAAGTGGGATCCTATTATAGGGGGAGTGTAAATCGTGGGATATGTCTGTCTCTTCAACATGCTCTGTTTATGTCACAGACTTGGGTGAGAACCCTGGGGCAAATTATAGTTGCCCTATTTGAACTGCAGATGTTCATCATTTCCAGAATGGCAGGGTCTGAGACTCCCTGCAGGGCAGCAATAGATCATCTCTCAGCAGCCTGCATAATACAGAGTACAGGGACAGATATGTCACTCTTTCCATGTATGTCATGTTTGTAGGTCTGGGAGTCTCCCAAGCACAACCCTGTGTTCTCTCCAACTGCTGCAGGTGTCTGGTGACCTACAGAAAGATGTGAGCATTGTACTCTATTATTGGTGTCATAAGGGTAAAGTGCAGCAAAGGTATGACTACCCCAGTCTTGGATGTGATGTCCATATGTATAATGTCCGCAATGCAGATTGTGTGTCTCACCACTATGGGCACATAATCATGAAAGTGTAGATTTCTATGAATACGTGTTCACAAGTCTCATACCATTGTGTTTGAGCTGTGAGGGGTGTTATGTATATCATAATTAGCAGGGATACTTCGCTGACAAAGAGTCATCGCATGCTTATAGTGCAGTCCATGAATTTGTCACCAAAACTCGGTCTGTGTCAACTGCTACTGTAATATGTTACCATCATTGGAGGACTCTATACGAGTGCATTTAGTTAACAATCATCGGCAAACTTTGAAAACGACGTCATGTACTGTTGCCTGTGCTTTAGGGAAGTATTTCTTAAAAAGTTGAGTTCCCATCACAGATCCTTATGGTATTCCACTGGTGAGCATGCTACTGGTGGAGGTGAAGTCTTCAGTTTTGACAGTGTGCATTCTGTCATTCAGCCAGTTGGCCATCCATTTAGTACTGTACACCTTAAATACCAGATGGGAGATCTTCAGTACGAGACATGACTGGGAGAGAGTGTCAAAGGCCTTGAATAACAACATAGGCAGTATGTCAGTTTATCTCTCATCCAGGTCTTGGGGGTCACTATTCAAGAAGTCCACCGAGGGTCAATAAGCAAGATCTACCCTTGGCAAAATCAACATGGGTAGGGTCAAGTGTGTTAAAGGTCACATCTATCCCTTTGGAAATGGTCCATGCAGATTCCTGCAGTAGCCTTGCAGATAGGGCTTATTAGGCATATGCGTCAGTAGCTGTAGTTCTGTATGTTACCAGATTGATGATCATTGCATAGCACACATTTGATATTACGTTTTGTAGTGTGGTTGATATATGTATGGAAAAAGTACTGAGACTCCAGGGTTTTAGTGCTTGGTGGGGTGCCAACACATGTATGTATTTTAAATATATGACAGTGTTAAATAGGGCCCTCAGTTTGTAATGTTTCTACATGTAATTTCATGTCATGCAAAAGAAATGGACAGTAAACAGCAGAAATAAAGCATAATATATACAGTGGATATAAAAGTTTACACACCCCAGTTAAAATGCCAGGTTTCTGTGATATAAAAAATGAGACCACAATAAATCATTTAACAACTTTTCCCACCTTTAATGTGACCGCATAGGTGTGCACACCCTTAAACTAATACTTTGCTGAAGCACCTTTTGATTTAATTACAGCATTCAGTCTTCTTGGGTAGGAGTCTATCAGCATGCCACATCTTGACTTGGCAATATTCACCCACTCTTCTTTCAAATCTCCAAATCTGTCAGACTGAGAGGGCATCTGTTGTGCACAGCCCTCTTCAGGTCACCCCACAGATTTTCTATTGGATTTAAGTCTGGGCAATGACTGGGCCATTCCAAAAATTAAATTTTCTTCTGGTAAAGCCATTCTTTTGTTGATTTGGATGTGTGCTTGGGGTCACTGTTGTGCTGGAAGGTGAAATTCCTCTTCATCTTCAGCTTTCTAGCAGATGCCTGAAGGTTTTGGGTCAAAAGTGACTGGTATTTGGAACTGTTCATACTTCCCTCCACCTTGACTAAAGTCCCAGTTCCAGCTGAAGAAAAACAACCCCAAAGCATGATACTGCCACCACCACGCTTCACAGTGGGTATGGGGTTCTTTTGGTGATGGGAAGTGTTTTTGCACCAAACGTACCTTTTGGAATTGTGGCCAAAAAGTTCAACCTTGGTCTCTCATCAGACCATAGCACATTTTCCAACATTTTGGGAGACTTGATGTACTGTTTTGCAAATTTTAGCCAGTCCTGGATGATTTTCTGTGTAAGAAAAGGCTTCCGTCTTGCAACCCTTCCTCACAGCCCAGACATACAAAGAACACGGGAGACTGTTGTCAGATGTAGTACACAACCAGTACTTGCCAGAAATTCCTGCAGCTCCTTCAGTGTTGCTGTAGGTCTCTTGGCAACCTCCCTGACAGGTTTTTGTCTTGTCTTTTTATCAATTTTGGAGGGACTTCCAGTTCTTTGCAATGTCACTGCTGTCCCACATTTTTCCACTTTTTGATGACTGTCTTCATAGGTGTGTACTATGCTAAAGGCCCTGAGGCCTTTATAAGCCTAGCCCATAAGATTACCCTGGTATCATGCCACCCAACCTTAGTTCCCAGTGTCTCTGTCGAGTAAAGCCACTGGAGTGATCCCTGGGGTGAATTTTCCATTTCTCATCCACTCATCAAGATTTCTCTTGAAGAGGGGCAGTGAGGTGCTCTGCTTGACATGTATGGCAAGCCTGTTCCATAGCATGGACAGTCTCTGGGTTATGAACCTGTCCCTCCAGCATGCTCTCTTGATTGTGGTAATGAGGTTGAGGTCTCTGGAGTGTGTGGTGCGGAGGGATTGGGATTTCTTTAGCTGCAGCATTTCTAACAGAGCTGGGTCAGACAAGGCTTTGTAAGTCAAGAAGAGATCGCCTCTAAGTAGGCGATACGAGACAGAGAATAGTTGGAGTTTTTTTAGTCTGTCCATACAGGACAAATGTTTAAGGCCTAGGATCTTCTTTGTGAGGTACTTTTGCGGCCAATCCAGTTGTTGCAGGTGTTTAGTGAGGTAAATGCCAAATGGGACACTGTACTCAAAGACTGGCCTAATGAGAAAAGAGTAGAGGGAAACAATGACCTCTTTCTTCTTGAATGCAAAACCCTTAGTAATGAGATGTGCCACACAGAAAGACTTTCTGACCACAAAGGCAATGTGGTGGTCAAAAGAGAGGTTGCTGTCAACCTGTGTTCCCAGATCTCTTATAATGCCTTCTGTGTTCATTGGACTACCATCGATGTGGTAATTCATGGGAACAGGGTTTTTCCCAAAGGGGATGACAACACATTTTTTGGCATTGAGCTTAAGGTCATGGTTCTGACACCAGTCTTTGGTTACAGTGAGTCCTTTCTGTAGGATGTCAACATCACTCGGGGAGTTAATAATAGCTCCCAACTTGCAAACTTTGTCAACCATTTGTCAGTCATACAGAGGGTATTTGCTTTTGAACCTCTGCCCATTGATTTGGGGGTAGATCTGGCCAACCTTTTGGTGTTGGTAGTGTGTGGAAGTGAAATCTGTATCCTTGGGACACTATATTTAAAACCCATTTGTACTGGGTAATGAGTTCCCAGTTTTTGGCCTGCAGGCCAATCTTTCCCCCTAAAGGAGCATTCAGTTGAGAAGTGCTTGGAAGTTTTAAAATCAAGTCATTGGAAGTGTTTTTGCACCAAACGTACCTTTTGGAATTGTGGCCAGAGTTGAGCTCCTTCAGTGTTGCTGTAGGTCTTCCAAATCTGGGTGTCTTACTACACCCAGATTTGGAAGCAGAAGCCCCCCACTGCTTCGTCTTGTGTGTACCCTGGGACTGAAACCTGGGGTTTCTGCTTTGTCTGGGTTTGGATTGAGAAGGCCTGGAAGGAGCCAGAAAGGACAAATTTTTAGAGGACCAATGCCTACTAAATCTTGGAGGCTGAACTTGTAAGAAATCTTTAACAGTTTGCATAGATTTAGCTTTATCTTCCAGCTTTTTAAGAACTTCTTCAGCTTTGTTGCCAAACAGGCGGTACTGATTTAAGGGAGCATCCAACAGTTTAGCTTTAACATGATCAGGCAAAGATTGCTCCTTAAGCCAAGCATGCCTGAGTACAGACCCAGTGACAACAGCCCTGCAGGAGGCCTCTAAAGAATCAAATGCACATTGCAAAGTATGTTTTCCAACCTGGTCAGCAGAACGCATTAAATCCTGTAATTCCTTATTTTCAGCATTGTCAAGAATCAACATAATTTTCTGTTTAAGCAATCCAATATGTTGTTGATACTTTAACATATGAAACTGACAATTTAAGGCCCTAATGGCCAAGGTTGCAGAAGTGTAAACCTTCTTACCCCATATATATCCAGTGCTCTGGAGTCTCCATCAGAAGGGGTAGGGTTTTTGGCAGTAGAGGCCTTAATGCCCTTGGGTCCCTGTGAAATAGTCTCTGGATCCACAATAGGATTTTTAAAAAGGAACTTGTGAGAATCAGGAACCCTGTAACATCTGTCAGGTTTTCTGGGAACAGGAGGCAAAGAATCAGGGGCCAAACTAGATTCCAAAAAAGCATCAACAACAATGTCTAGTACAGGAGGTATAGCTAAAGGCCTATACTGAGGCAAGAGTAAGAAATCACTTAGCCTCTTTTTCGAATCAGAAAACTCCTGGCTTTTCCAGTGAAAATGCTCCCTTAGAGTGTGCAAGGTTTCACCAAAAGAAAAATCCTCTGGAGGAGAAGCGGAGGGAATACAGTCCTCTGCATCAGAATCCTCATAAGTAGATAAGGGTAAATCCAGATCATCAGAAGAATCAGAATAATCAGAATCCTGGTCAGAAGATTCATAAACAATTTCAGTCCTAGGTCTCAGAAAAAGGTGGTTGGCTTCCCCTGATTAAAGTTATAAGATCTTCAGCCATTTTTATAATTTGTTTTTTAGGCATAGAGGCCTGGGCATCTGTTTTCTAGGCATGGTTCGAGGTTCAGGCCTTAAAGAAGAAGGAAGCATCAGTTTAATATGCAAGTCCATAGGCCTGAATACACCCTCAGAAGCCAGTGCCTGAACAGCGGCTCTGGACCTATCCATGGTAGAGACATCCGCAGGTTCCACAGTTGAAGCATCTCGCGGCATACCAGACTCTGAATGGGTGTCAGTAGAGGCCTGCGAATCAGGAGTACCGGCGAACTGGTGACTGGCTTAGGAGAAGCCTCGTTGGCAGCTTTGGACCTAGGTGGCCTGTCTCTGTCTTTATCTTTGCGTTTTTTCAGAATTCCAGTAGTCGGATGACTTACAGATGACATTTCTGGATAATTGAACCGAGAATCAAAATATTTAGAGGCGAAAATATACTGGCAATGGCTAGTGCATTGATCAAATAAAGCAAAAAACCAACAGCAAGGTACGCTGCGGTCAGGGCCTAGGCAAGGAATACAGTATGAATGAAAATCTTTGTGAGGTATTTGCTTTCCACAAGAAATGCAATTATTAACTTTTACTGACATCAGTAAGGAGCAAGAAAAAGTTTCTCCAATGGGGTACATAGCTTTAGTTGAAGACTTTGGTTCTGAAACTTGAAAATGAAAATTTCAGTAGTTGGCCGACTGGACACTTGCGAACTGCTTCTGCTTCAGGCACCGCATGGCAAGAAAGACTGATGTAATGGCGTCGGCTGCATGTTTTATACCCCTAACGTCATGGAAGAAAGGACAGCAACCGATGCAGGACCCAAGACTTTGTTAATCAGGCCGACTGAGGGCTACTGCAAGCAGATTACCCAAATGTGATGAATGCAACAGTGAAACATGAAGAACATCAAGTACAAATATGACTGTCATTGTCCATGTTGGTGTGAATGACTTGAGATGTACCTCCCTGTACTACATGAAAAGAGGCATGGAGGAGCTCTCCGATCTTGCAGTGCAGGCAGGTATGACCCTAGCCCTGAGTAGCATCCTGCCATTACCCAGAATGATACTACAGTACAAGGACAAAATGACTGAATTCAACAATTGGCTAAGCGTCTGGTGTCATTCTAAGGGGATCCAGTATCTGTCTGCCTGGGATGACATGATCAACAGACCATGATGCCTTGCCAGAGATGGCCTACATCTGTCGCCCTTGGGATTCCAGATACTGGCTAAGGCTCTTGCCACCCCTATAGTGCCTTTTTTAGGCAAGGTTCAAATGACAAATTCACCACCATAACAGGTACAAGCAAGCAAAATCTTAGGGTAATGCTACTCAATGCTAGAAGTCTAAACCTCAAAATGCATTCACTCGAGGCACTCCTTAAAATGGAGAACATCGACATATGTGCAGTGACAGAGACCTGGTAAGGCTCCAGAGAGCACCCCTGCATTACCAGGCTATAATTCATACCACATCTTCCGGCCACCTAACCTGGACCGAAACACTAAATGTGGAGGTGTGTCCATATTCATTAAGGATATCCACATCTCCAGGCTAGTTGATCAGCATAATGCACCTGGGATTATCTAAGTGCAACTAACTCTGGGCAGGACCACAATCCAAATTGTAACTTGCTACAGATCCACCACCATGCCCCAGGATTCCCACTCCTCAGATACACTGGAAAATATTAGGGTACAACCCAACATCCTAATAATGGGCTATTTCAGCTACCCCACAATTAACTGGGAAAACTACTCATGTACCAACTCTTGTGCTAGTTTTCTGGAATTCATAAATTCCAATACCTTGGATCAACTTATCCACATCCCCACCAGGGGCAGCAATATCCTACACCTGGTTATTACCAACATAGGGCGACCGGTGTTGCACACCAGAGGTCAATTCCTTGTTGGTCAGATCAGACTACCAGCTAATCAGCCTAGACATCCACATCCCACCCCCATTAGGGAAACCACCATAAAAAATTCTCCAAAGCCAACTTAACGCTTCGTAAGACAGAAGTGGCAAACTTCACAACACCCATGCAGACGGACAACAGAGGTACAACTGTTGAATCCTACACAAATGCACTTTATAAGCACTTACACAAGTGCATGGATCATGCTATCCCTAACAGAACAAAGATGATATCCTCCAAAAAAAGGAAGTCAATCTGGTGGTCACCTGCCATAAACAAACTCTACAACAGAAGAAAGAAACTGTTGCAAAAAAGAGTAAAATCCCATGACTGTAAGAACTCCCTGGTCAGCCTCAGTAAGAAGCTGAGATCCCTCATAAAATTCTCCAAAGCTAGTTATGAAAATAAAATCACCACTTATTCTAAAGCATTCTATAGCTATGTCAAGAATCTCAATGGCAACACTCAGATCTGCTATGACTTACAGCACAATGGCAATAAATATACAGAACCAACTGATATTGCCAACATCCTGGCAGATGGGTTCAGTGCTAATTTTACCCCACCCCCCACCCACTAAAGGGCCCATCTCTATACCAGAAGAATGCAAAGTTCCTGCAATCATGGCTGCACTGGTAAAAAACACACTCTCCAAAGCCAAGAACACAGCATCCATGGACCTGACAACATCCCGGGCTGCATTCTACATGAACTACAGAATGAACTGGCATCCCACCTAAGCACCATGTTCAATCATGATCTCACCTCAGGCTTTGTGCCCACTGAATGGTGCACAGCAATGGTTATCCCACTCCAAAAGGGTGAGCCACCACGGACCCTGGGAACTACCGCCCCATTAGCCTGGTCTGCAAGGCCATGGAACGTATCATCATGGAACTTATAAACAAAGACATTGGTAAAGTCCAAACTCTGGACCCCACCCAGTTCGGGTTTGTAAAATTTATTTTTATTTATTTATTTATTGCAGTTGGTTTACCAGGATAGTCCATTGGGCCAAAATGAACCCGTTTTCAATGGAGTCCTGGGGAGAAAAGCTCCAAAAATGTAGGTACAGAATCAATCTATCTAAGTTCTATCTATAGTCTAACAGTCAACAGCAGTTAGTTAATAATTATAATTATACAGAAAAGATTAAAGCAAATAATTTCAAAATAATACAGCAAAACATTGACAAAATAATAGAGACCAGATGAAGAAACATACTGAAGATACAGAACAACAGAAGGAATATACAGGAATAATACAAGAAAGTAATTGCATAATAGGAAGCATAAATTTAGAGAGGCAGTCTAGTGCCATCTCTTTGCAAATAATAATAAAAATAATGTGTGTGTTGGGAAAATAAAATAATAAGGAAATTTAGAAGAAAAATAGAAAAGGAAAAATTAAAAATAGCCAGGTGGTTATGTAGAGGGTGGGGAGCAAGCTGATGCTAGATATGAGTACAGAGATCTTTTTGAAAGTGAGAAAGTGAAATGGTGGGAGGTGGTCTGGAGTGTAATGAATTAGGGAGGCGAGTTGGAAGGTAGGGAGCCAGGAGCACAGGGTAGTTGGCTTTGCCCTAGGATTTTTTGATTTTTTTGATTTATTTGACTATTTTAATATATCTGGTGAGGGGCATTTCAAAGGGAGGAGGGGGGAGGGCAGAGGAGGGGGAGGAGAAGAGGGAGGGGCTGAGAGTTGGTGAGGCTATTAGCTGAGTGTGTTGAGATGATTGATTTGAGTTTAGCAGGAGGAGGAGAAGGACTGGTGGTGGTTGGGTGGAGGACTTATTAATCTTTAGCGAAGTTTGCACATTTTGTTATAGCAAGAGATTAAAGAGGACTGAAGATTAGTTAGGAAGGGAAGTTAGGGAAGGAGGGGAAGTAGAAGGAGTGATAATGAAGGAGGTAGTGAGTGCAGGGGTAGTGTGATGTAAGGTGATTTTGTTTTTGATATTTTTTTTAGGTTTTTTTTGAGTGGGAGTTGACTTTGAGCTGGCTGGGAGCTGGCTGTCAAGTCTCTGACACTAGTTCTAGAGGCGAGTCTATTTTGAGTCTCTAGAGGCGAGTAAGTTTATATGAAAAGGATAAATGTATAGAGGGGGAAAATATCATTAATTTGGTTTTGAAAATTTGATGCATTTTGATTGATTGATTGCAATATTTCTTGTTATCTTAAATTGCTCTGTGGTAGAAGCAAGTGTGTGATAGTGTGGATGTGGGGATAGAGAACAGATAATAGTTGAATAATCTGATGATATTTCTGAATATTGATGATATTGGGATTTTTAGAAATCATTTATAAATATATTGGAAATAGGGGAAAGAGAAGGGGAAGGAACTCGAGCGGGGTGAACTCCTCGGGTAGAGGAAAAGTAGCTGGAGAACCAAAATCAAGAGGGAGAGACAGGTTGGTTCTGAGAGTTTAGTTAGTAGCAGGCTGTGTGATAGTGTCAAAAAAGGCCTTAGAGAGGTCAGCAGGTAGGGTAAACAACCAGGGCCAGAGTCATGGCTTTTATTTACAGTTCAAGGAAGGAGGAGGAGGGTGTCCTAGTGCGTGCTTTTGGTCTGAACTGATGTTGTGGGTGGCTATTATAAATTGATTTTCAAGAGATAAGGTGGGAGCTGGTGAACAAATTTTTTGGAGAGTTTAGTTGGAGAGGATGGAGACAGAATGGACTGAAGCTAGTAACAGTAAAGCGCTGTTATTTTATGGTAAATAATGGTAATTATGGTGTGGTAAGGCCTGTTTGTAATTTGGGGGGATATACATTGCTGATTAAAATGCTAATGATCAATGCAATTGCCTACAGCAGCCTCAGCTAGGAAAATAAGAAGGAAGTTAGGGGGACCGCTATGAGCTCTGGCACCCCTTCAAGGAGTCAGGAAGGAAGTTTATAGTAGTATGGGTTGTTTGGGTATGGGAGAAGGAAGGGGGGAGGGCTAGGGGGGGGAGAGTTAGGTGATGAAGAAGATGATAAAGTTAGAGAGAAAGAGGAGGTAGAGGATAGGAGAAGTGGTAGAGAGAAAGTGCAGGGAGTAATAAGTGGGTAGGAGGGGGGGGTAGGTGGGGAGGGGGGTGGTGGAGGAGGTGGTGGTAGGTGGTGTTAGAGAATGGAAGGAAAAAAAATAGATAAAACTAAGAGCTAAAATTATTAGAGCATTAGGGTCCAGGGTGGGAGGGTTGGGGTGGGGGTGGGGTGGGTTAGTAGAGGGTTAAGGTTAGATTCTTGGAGGGTTGGTTTATTCTGAGGGTGTTGTTTTATTGTATTGGATTGTAGAGATGAGTAAGTAGTTTTTGAGACTTTGAGAGCTTTTACTTATTTACATTATTTTATAGTGTTTATATTCTTCTGGTGACAGGGTCTCTGTTTTTCTGGCAGTGCATGGTATCTCTATCTATTTTGGTAAGGTTGGGTTGGATTTTGGTAAGCCAAGGGCTTTTTTAAGGGAGCTCTCTTTGTCCCAGGGAGCAATGGTGTCTCTAAGAAATGGGGCAAACTGCATTAAAATATGATAATGTTTTTTAGTTTATAGTAATTTTAGACAATTCCAGTTCATTGCTTTTAAAGAGTTTGAGAAGTTTGCTTTTTAAGTCTGGATATAGATATAGCAATGTAATTATGGGGAAAATGTGAAGTCGATGAGTGAAGATGGGTATGTGAAGATGGGTGGGGCCACCGTAAGAGAAATAGTGGAGATGGGAGAGGAGATGAATAGTGAGGATGGGAGGGAATACTGCCAGTAGAGGGAATTGACAGAGAGGTTTTTTTGAGAAAATTAAGTGTGTTGGATGATAAGAGAGTTTGTCAGGAGAGAGAATTGAGAGAGTTAAGAGATTGTGTCATCTAAGATTATGGTTCTCCATTATTTCATGTTCCTTAGAGAGCCAGGAAAGATATCTTCAATACAGGTAACAAGCCTGTGTTACTATCAAAAAATCAACAACAATCAAGTAACCGGAGCAAAAAAAAAAAATCCATTGATGGGTTGAGTCAATTGAGCAACAAGCAACAGCTGGGACAGATCAGGACAAAGATCAACACGCTATCTAAACATAATGCTTTATTTAAACATAATTATATAATATAGGTAGTGCATTTCATTCATGTAACAAAAAATGAAGGCAAGGCAAATTGTTAGGACCAGGTAGTTACAGATTTGGATTTGTAATTTTATACTCAGGTTTACCAAACTACTAACTGGTACAGATTGCTAGGATAACGATGCTAATACAGTTGTAAAATAAGGAAGTTGGTATTAGCAGAAAGACATAGACAGCATTGTTAAAAGCAACACAACACTTTTTTTACCAATATCACAATATTACCAAAGCTGCATTAATCTCTAAATCAGTAACGAAGAGTAGTAAAAATAAATTAGCTGTAAAAATAGGTCAAAATAGGCATAACAGTAGGTCAGAAATGAATACAATGTGCCCTACAACAGCGTCTACGCTAATGGAAGATAGCACTTTACTTGTGGTGGTTACGGCGTTAGCAAAAAAAACATAACACTAAAAAATTCGCGTCTTATAGGTTAACTAATCAGTACACTACTAAAAACAGATAATGACTTTTTTAACTTTAACTTAACAAAAATTTAAAAAAATAGATTCTCACACCGCTTGTGGATTACATATTCCAGTACACTCCACAGAACAGCAGATAATAGCTTTAACAATACGTGACATTTGCCTAGCACACCCATTGTAGCCATCAGTGTCAATTAATGGGACATTCCAAAGGCATATCATGTCTCCTAAACATGACTGACTTCTTTGAAGTAGTCAGCAAAGCCGTAGACGAGGGTAAGGTGGTTCATGCAGCCTATCTAGATCTCGCCAAGGCTTTTGAAACCATCCCCCACTCTGGAATTATAGATAAACTCACTAAACTACATATAAATCCCTATATCACAAGATGGTTTGCCAACTGGCTCACTGACAAAACCCACACTGTGAAAGTAGTAGACTCCAAATCCGACGTCAGACCAGTGACACGTGGAGTGCCCCAGGGTTCAGTCCTGGGTCCTCTCTTGTTTGGTATCTACTTTTCAGAAGTGCAGGCTAACACAGAAGGTCTTTGGATAATGAAGTTCGCAGATGACTGCAAACTAGGAGCCATAATTGAAACTCCTAACAATGTGGACATCCTACAAAAGGGCCTCACTGAGACAGATGCCTGGTGTCAAAGCCATGGCCTCAAATTCAATGCCAAAAAGTGAACTGTCATGTCCTTTGATAAAAACTCTGTACCCATGAGCTACCACATATGTGGTAGTCTACTTAACACTGGACAGTAGTTTCTCCTTTGATAATCACATCACCACAGTAGTCAGGAAATTCTTCTACATGGCACACCTCACAAAAGGTTTCTCATCCAGGGGGAAAAAAAAAAAAAAAGAGGTCATTGTTCCTCTCTTCTCATCACTCATTAGACCCATTATAAGAGTACAATGCCCCTTTTAGTATGCACCTCACAAGGCATTTACAACAACTGGAAAGGCCACAGAAATACCTCACAAAGAGGATTACTGGCCTCAAACAGATGCCCTATGCAGACAGTCTCAAAAAACTTTAGCTTTACTCAGTCACATATCGCCTACTCAGAGGCGATCTCTGCCTAACATACAAAGCTATGTCAAACCCAGAGCTGTTGGACATGCTCCACTTAAAGAAATCCCAATCCCTCTGAGCTACACACTCTAGGGACCTAAACCTTGTCACCACAATAAACAAAACATGCTGGAGGGATGGATTCCTGTCCCAGAGACTTCCCATACTCTGGAACAAACTACCTATCTATATCAAACAAAGCTCCTCATTAGCAC
The DNA here is from genome assembly GCF_019279795.1 of Protopterus annectens. Lineage (NCBI taxonomy): Eukaryota > Metazoa > Chordata > Ceratodontiformes > Protopteridae > Protopterus > Protopterus annectens. The sequence continues at coordinate 1,838,857,417 of NC_056741.1, forward strand.
TCCAAGAAAAATCTTGATTGGATGGGAAATAGAAAATTCACCCCAGGGATCACCTCTGTGGCTCTGCTCAACAGGGGCACAGGAAAATAATTTTCTTGGGTGGCGAAAATCAGGGTACCTTTTTGGCTAGGCTTGTATAGGCCTTAGGGCCGATAGCCTAGTACCTACTTATGAACATACACAAATCTTGTTCTGGCAAGGTGGGAGGAGAAGTTAGTGTTAAATTCTTTATAGTTTGACAATTGGATTTTATATAAAAGATTTTTAGATGATATATGTATTTTATGGATTGGGCCTGTGGAAGTTATCAATGATTTTATAGCGTTCTTAAATAGCACTACTGAGTTTTTAGAATTCACATACAAGGTCAGTCACGAAAAATTGCATACCTAGATGTTGAGATATCCAAGGAGAATAATGAATTTAATTCAAAAATTTTAGAAAAAGTACATTCTCAAATTCATATCGACACTACAATATTGCACACCCCATGCATTATAAGAAAAATATTGTTAAGGGGCAATATATCAGATAAAGCAGGATGACGTCAAATAACGAAGAATTTTTGAAAGAGATGGTTCTATTAAGGCAATTTTTTTAAAGGTAGAAACTATCTGGTTTGGCTGATTGACCAGATGGAAAAGGAAGTGAAAGGAGGTTAGACAAATTTAAACCTAATTTAGGTATTAGCCTCCAGAATGAAGGTGATGAGAAACAGATCAATCAGAATTCTTATGAAAATGCCTTAATAATAGAATACAACGGAAGTTTTAACTTGATCAGGAATATTTTGGATACTGAATGGAAAAGGTTTATTGCACTTACAGACCTTGAGAAGATATCTAAGGACAAATTAAAGGTGTTTTTTATAAACTCAAGTAGCTTGAAAAATTTGTTAGAAAATGAAGTAACACAGAACAGAGCAACAAGGAAAAGAAAAGGAACCTTTAAATGCAATCATTGTGACCAGTGTAGTTATATAGCAAACAAAGAGAGCATTTATTTGGAAAGTAGGAATACAAGGATCATGGGCAAAGAATACAGTTACTGTGATTCCAGTGGGCTAGTTTATTTAGCCATATGTCAGTACTGCCACGCATTTTATGCCAGTCAGACTGAGTGTAAGCTCAGAAAGATTTATGAGCATGCTTATGAGATTCAGACTAACAAGGATACTAATGCTTTATATAAGCATAAGCAAAAATGCAGTAATGCCCAATATACGTTCTTTGTCATTGAAAGTGTAAAGATGGATGATAGGGGTGGTTTATGGGAGGAGACAATAGAATAGAGGGATCTATGGTGACAGATCACTCTTCAAGCGAATAAGTTTCCTGGGTTAAATGACCACATGTGAAGCAGAGTTCCTCCCTTACCCAATTAAAGTGCAACTTGGACTATTGGATGGGAAATCAGAAATTCATCCCTGGTTTGGCACCTATGTCTCTGATGCAAACAGGTAACCTGCAAATGGTTCATCTCCCAGGTCCATGCATATTTGGGATGCATGGCTAGGCTTAAAAAGGCCCATGTAGTTGTTAGCCTAGTAAACACCTATGAACATTTTGATAGCCCCTATGCTTAAGTTAAGGTCAGCTAAGCTTTGAAGATTTCTCCTTAAACAAATGCCCACTTGGTAAACATTTGAACATCAGGCTTCATCCCCCAGATTCATTAGATTTTTAAAGTAAATTTATTTTTTAAAAAACAATTTTTTTACAGCAAATACAATCTATTCAAATGTCAGCTAGTAAAAAGAAAAAGTTGTGTGTGTATATATATATATATATATATTTTCTTTTTAATGGATGTACTTCTGTGTAAATGACACTAGTGGGAGTTCAATGTTCAGGTCATTTTATTATGTCTTCCTTGCAAAGTTTTAAAGCATTGGATTTCTAAATAATTTATTGAAATTTATTGGTTTTATTATTGATATGGTTTTATGAATGGGTATGTTTATTGTATTAAAATGGTAATTGTATTTATGTATATTTTAAAATGTGTTTAATGCACCTATTTTTAAACTTTGTATTAATTAACAGTGATTTTCCCAACTTCATTGGTCAACCAATTAACTTTATAGGTAGAGGAGGTATAAATGTAACTGTTTTAGTATTCAGTCCGCATCTGATGAAGTAACTGGAAAAGAAAACATACTTTGTGATCTTATAGGAGATGTTAATGTATAGTTTATTTGTGTTCTCACAAAAATCATGAATTGGCACTTCTGCGTTTGGTCTCAGATCCATTTTGGTGGTATCTTTTAGTGTTAAGTGATTTGTGATGCCCTGGTGAATTTTTTGGTGTTTGGGGGAGTGGACTATGTTCCACAGCATTTGTGTTTACAACCTGTATGAACCTTAGGGCAAGCGTGTTTGAGCTCAGGTATGTATTCCAATCAAAGGATAGTTAAAGTCACCCATACCAAGAGTGCTTGGCTGTATTATGAGTGAGTCAAGTTGGTCCAGGAATACACTGTGTGGTTTTCATTGTTCATGTTGGTGGATCTGTACCAAACGATGACGTGGAGGGAGGTCTTTCTTACAGCTAGTTGGACTTGCAGTTATACTGCTTTACCAGTCTTGAGGTGTTTGTCTTTAATTAAGACAGATATACCTCCTCCTTTGGTACTTTCATGTCCGTTTTGCAGCCTGAACATGTGGAAGGCATTATAGCCTTTTATGGCCTCAGTACTCAGAGGCCCTAAACCATTTCTCTGTGACTGCACAAACATCAACATCTTCCCAAGTAAGTAGTGCCTCCATTAAGTGTAGTTCCTGATTTAGACTCCTAGCATTAAGCAGCATAACCCTAAGTTTGTCTTTTGAGGATATGTTTACGTCAGGAATTTTGTTCTTATGACATTGCACAAAAAGCCACTATGCGGAAGGCAAATACCTTTGCCAGTAAACGAAAGGCAAGAGGTGACAGATGAAGACCATCCCTGACAAAGCAGCATGGTCTGTCAACCAGATTATCCCAGGCTGACAAATACTGTATCCCCTAGACCGACACCAGTAGCGAAGCCCATTTTTGAAGTCAATAATTCTTTTGCTTGTACTGAGGCCATTATCCTGAGTGAAGGCAGAATGCTACTTAGGGCTATGGACATACCTGACTGAGAAACAGTCTAAGAGCTCAGTCATCTCTCTCTTCATATAGTTCAGTGAGGTACATCTGAAGTCATTTACTCCAACAGGAGCACAACAGAGGAGGAACTGTGCTTGTTGTTGAGTCACTTGAGTGCTTGCATGACTTTGCAGATCCTGGCACCTGACAGGGAGCTGGCCATTGACTTGCTCCTTGTACAACCTGGTGAGGGGGACATCTTTGTGTCTCACTATGGATTTTCCCATGACCAAGACATTGGTTTTCAGGAGTTTTGCCTTAAAGGTTTAATGGGTGAAACATTTGTTTTTGTGTGTCGCGGGTTCCATTGGGCCTGTAATGTGTACAGAAGGTTTGCATTTGTGAGGTTTCTGCTCTTTTGGTAAGCTTCTAATGACTATCTCTGCGTATGGGGGGTTGTGTGTTATGCACTGATTTATTGAAGAGGTGAAGTGTGTGTGCTGACAACCTGTTTGACATCTGGTTTGTTGTTACCTGACAAATAGTGCACTTACTCTAGAGTCACTGTATAGTCGCATCTATCACACACTGTATTTGTAAGTTTTAGGAGTACATGGTTGTCAGTATACATGAGGCAATCAAAGCCTAGGTGGACAAAAACACAAGTATTAAGCATATTTAGATGGTCGCCAGAGTGATTTTGTAAGCAGTAACAACTGGGCCTATCTTTGAGGGACATAGGTGACTTTACACTCACCCATCCAGTAGTGAAAGTTGCTCTTGTACTTGAGGAGCACTGCTTTCCATGAAGGGGGAGCCTATTACAGAGTATGAATCATTGTCAGATACATCTGCCTCCCCAGCATGTTCTATTTATGTCACAGGCTAAGTCAAGAACCCCTGGGGCAAATTACAGTTGTTCCATTTGAACTGCAGATGTCCATTACCAGAAGGGCAGGGTCCGAGACTGCTCTTCAGAGCAGCCATAAGTCACATCTCAGCAACCTGCATGATGCACATTACAGGGATGGATATGTCAGTCTTTTTACATGTACAGTGGATATAAAAAGTTTACACACCCATTAGAAATGCCAGGTTTTTGTGATATAAAAAAATGAGACCACAATAAATAATTTCTAAACTTTTCCCACCTTTAATGTGACGTATAACCTGTACAATTCAATTGAAAAACAAATTCGTTAGGGGAAAAATATCAAAAATAATAAGTACAATATAATGGTTGCATAAGTGTGCACACCCTTAAAATAATACATTGTTGAAGCACCTTGATTTAATTACAGCATTCAGTCTTCTTAGGTACACACCTGCCTTCAATTAAAGAAATTTTGATTAACCCAAAATAAATTTCAGCTGTCCTAGTAGGATTTTCCTGACATTTACTCAGTTGCCTGCTACAGCAAAAGCCATGGTTCGCAGAGAGCTTACAAAGCATCAAAGGGATCTCATTGTTGAATATTGGTCAGGAGAAGGGTACAAAAAAATTTCCACAGCATTGGATATACCATGGAACACAGTGAAGACAGTCATCAAAAAGTGGAGAAAATATGGGACAACAGTGATGTTGCAAAGAACTGGATGTCCCTTCAAAATTGATGAAAAGACTAGATGAAAACTGGTCAGGGAGGCTGCCAAGAGACCTACAGCAACACTGAAGGAGCTGCAGGAATTTCTGGCAAGTACTGGTTGTGTACTACATGTGACAACAATCTTCTGTATTCTCCATATGTCTGAACTATGGGGTACGGTTGCAAGATGGAAGCCTTTTCTTTCACAGAAAAACATCCACGCCTAGCTAAAATTTGCAAAACAATATATCAAGTCTCCCAAAAGCATGTGGGAAAAAGTGTTATGGTCTCTGATGAGACCAAGGCTGAACTTTTTGGCCACAATTCCAAAAGGTACGTTTGACACAAAAACACTTCACATCACCAAAAGAACATCCCCACGGTGAACCATGATGATGGCAGTATCATGCTTTGGGCTTGTTTTTCTTCGGCTGGAACTGGGGCTTTAGTCAAGGTGGAGGGAATTCTGAACAGTTCCAAATACCAGTCAATTTTGGCTCAAAACCTTCAGGCGTCTGCTAGAAAGCTGAAGATGAAGAGGAATTTCACCTTTCAGCATGACAATGACTCCAAGCATGCATCCAAATCAATTCCACTTAAATACGAACTAATAACCAAATGACAGTCAAAGCAGCAATTCATCTCCATTTATTAGGCAATGCTGTATCAAATTCAGTAAAATCAGCAAACCAGTAAAACCAAAAAGTTAAGCGCTTTCATCTCAAAAGTACATAGGACTTCTTCAGAACAAAGAACTATAATGACCCCAACCTTAAAATAATTGCATAATCAACCAATTAAACAGTTAAAATAAATATAAAATGATGCTTTTAAGCCATTTACTCAGAATTAATAAAATAACCTATACATAAATGGGTGTTATCCTAAAATATTTTTAAAACTTTAAAACACTGTTAATGCTAACATTTTCATTGATCCCAGGGTGCTTTGTGGCATTGAGTCTTAAATGCCACCCAAGTTCACAAATACACAGATTTTCATCCACAACAAATCCTTGTATATCTTGGACAATTTGTTGCACAATTAAGAAACCAAAAATATGCTCTTTGTTATCAGATATATGCCCGTATAGTGCATTATGTTCGTAAATTCTATCTTTAAACGATCGGCAGGTCTTACTGATGTAAAATACAGGCCATTGTAAGCATTTGGCCATATAGACCACATTTTTACTTTGACAATTAAAACGAACATTGATCAAAATGTCCTTACCATTCAGATGAAATTTACTACCACAAACCAGGATATGAGGGCATTGGGAACACATACCACACTTGAAATTACCCACAATTTTGTGGCCATCTCCAACATTGTAAGCGCTGGTTTCCAAGATGTCTTTAAATGACCTGTCCCTTCTGTACACAAACTTGGGTTCATCCCCCAGCAATTTTAGTACATCCTTGCCCATATGCATAATATCCCAATTTTTTCTAATTATTGCCTCTATCCTTTGGGAGTCTTAATTAAAGGTGGATATGAAACGCCTGGCCATGTCTTTAACCTTAACATTTTCTTTTGTATTATTCTGCAGCCCCAAGTTGACAATATTATTGGCACCTAAAATTGGCGTATACACATTCTGCTGCCTTTTGATAATCACCTCATGTTTAATGTTTTCAATGTCGATGGGTTACCTGTTTTTTCAAACCTATTGAAAATCAACTGCATCTCATCCAGAAACCCATTTTCCAAAGTCATCTTCTTGGCTGCTCTGACTAACTGTTCTTTTACAATGGACTTTTTTGATGGTATGGGTGCCAGCTTGTGTAATAAAGATCGAAATTGGAAAATGTTGGTTTCCTGTAAATTCTTGAAACCAAACATTTATTCTCCTTATCTACTCATCAGTCAATGTCCAATTATGTAACCCCGGCATATGCCGTACTCATATGTAAACTTAGAATTCTTAGCCTATATAAATAACATGATGGAATTTAACAACCTCTTCTCAGAACCTGTCCAAATCATCCAGGTACCTTGTAAAGTAAGGGATCTTCTTTTGCTTTTTCCTGGTTAGGGGTCACCACAGCGGATCACCTGTCCACTCACGAATGGCAGTGGAGTTTTGCGGTGTCGAATTGCCAGCCTGGCACCCAACCTTCCAAAGAAGACACACAAATATGTGTGCACTCATGCCTAGGGTCAATTTAGTGTCCAATCCACCTACAGCATGTATTTGGGATGTGGGAGGAAACCCACGCGACCACAGGGAGGACATGCAGACTCCACACAGAAGACACCCCATATGAGGATCGAACCAGAGAACCTCTTGTTGGGAGGCTGTAATGCTAACCGCTGCACCACCGCGGCCATCCTTGTAAAGTAAGGGATAGTATGCTGATATTCACTTTTGAATATAAACTCCTCTCAAAAGGACATCAAGTAATTGGCAAAGGTGGGGGCACATGCACCCCCCCCCATTGCCACCCCGGTTGCCTGTTTGAAATATTGTCCTTTGAAGAAAAAGTAATTTTTTAATACCACTTCCATCAAAGTGGTTAATACATTAATAAAATCCTGTTCATACTGACCAGTTTCAAATAACCGTCTCTCCAACCATGCCAACCCAGTGTTGTGTGTGATGACAGAAAACAAGTTGTACACATCAATAGTTACCAAAAACACATTCATTGTATACTATTTATAGGTTCATAGGTTGGTACTAGGCTATCGGCCCTAGGGCCTATGCAAGCCTAGCCATAGCAATTCCCTGGATATTTCTTCCACAATATTTACTTCTCTGGACCCCTGTCTAGCAGGGAGACTGACATGATCCCCGGGGTGAATTTCCCATCTCCCATCCAATCATCAAGGTTCCTTTTGAAGAGGGCCAATGAGGCACTCTGCTTGACATGTATGGGCAGTCTATTCCAGAGTATGGGGAGTCTCTGGGTCAGGAACCTATCCCTCCAGCATGTTTTATTCATTGTTATGACAAGGTTTAGATCCCTGGAGCGTGTGGCTCTGAGGGAATGGGATTTCTTTAAGTGGAGCATGTCCAACAGCTCAGGGTTTGACATGGCCTTGTATATTAAACAGAGTTTGCCTCTGAGTAGACGATATGCCAGAGTATAGCTGGAGTTTTTTTTTAGACTGTCAGCATATGGCATCTGCTTTAGGCCTGTGATTCTTTTAGTGAGGTATTTCTGTGGCCTTTCCAGCTATTGCAGATGTCTTGTGAGGTACATACCAAATGGGGCATTATACTCTATAATGGGTCTAATGAGGGATGAGTACAGTGAGACAATGACCTTTTTTCTGGATGAAAAGCCCTTAGTGATGAGGTGTGTCACATAGAAGGATTTCCTGACTGTTGTGGTGATGTGGTTATCGAAAGTGAGACCACTGTCCACCTATGTCCCCAAGTCTCTCATCACACTTTTGATGTACCTATGTGGTAATTCATGGGTACATATTTTTTTCCAAAGGGGATAACTATACATTTCTTGGCATTAAGCTTGAGCCCATGGCTCTGGCACCAGGCATCTGTTTCTGTAAGGCCCTTTTGTAGAATATCCATATCATTTGGAGATTCAATAATGGCTCCCAGTTTGCAGTCATCTGCAAACTCTGTTAGCCAGAGTCCCTTAGTGTTGGCCTGTACTTCAGAGAAGTAGATGCCAAACAAGAGTGGTCCCAGGACTGAACCCTGAGGTACTCCACTTGTCTGGAGCTGGATTTGGAGTCAGCTACTTTTACTGTCTGGGTTCTGTCAGTAAGCCAGATGGTAACCCATCGAGTGATGTAGGGATTTATGCCAGCTTAGTAGGTTTATCTAGGATTCCAGAGTGGGGGGATGGTGTCGAAGGCCTTGGCGATGTCCAGATAGGTTGTGTGGACTGCCTTACCCTCGTCCACAGCTCTGGAGACTGATTCAAAGAAGTCAATCAGATTCAGAAGACAAGATCGGCCCTTCACAAACCCAAACTGGGTGGCATCCAGTGTTTGAAGGTTTCCAATGTCTTTGTTTATAAGTTCCATGATAATGTGTTCCATGCCCTTGCAGATCAGGCTTGTCAGACTGATGGGACGGTAGTTCATGGGATCCAAAGCAGATCCCCCCTTGTGGAGTGGGATAACTGTAGCTGCGCGCCACTCAGTGGGCACAAAGCCTGAGGTGAAGCTATGATTAAACATGACACTTAGGTGAGGTGCCAGCTCATTTTGTAGCTCATGTAGTACACAGCCTGGAATGTCATCTGGTCCCATGGATGCTGTATTCTTAGCTTTGGAGAGTGCGGTTTCTACCTGTGTGGCCTTGATTACCAGAATTTGGCAATCTTCTGGTATTGAGATGGGCCCTTTAGGGGGTGAGAGGGGGGTGAAGTTGGCACTAATTCAATCTGCCAGGATATTGGCAATATCCTTGGGATCAGTACATTTAATGGCATTCTGTCATAGCTCAGAGCAGATCTGAGCATTGCCATTTAGATTCTTGACATAACTATAGAATGTCTTGTGGTTGTCTTTGGAATCTTTGGCAATTTTATTTTCGTAACTAGCTTTTGAGGATTTTATGAGGGATCTCAGCTTCTTACCGAGGATGGTGAGGGAGTTTTTTGCATCCTGGGATTTTTCTCTTTTCTGAAACAGTTTCTTCCTTCTGTTGTACAGTTTGTTTATAGCAGGGGACCACCAGATTGGCTTCCTTTTTTTGGAGAAGAGCATCTTGGTTCTATTTGGGATGGCATGATTCATGCACGAGTGGATGTGCTCGTACAGTGCCTTAGTGTAGGATTCGGCAGTCGAACTTTCAGATCCCGTCTGCATGGGTGTCATGAAGTTTGTCACTTCTGACTTCAGTAGCATGAAGTTGGCTTTGGAGAAGTTTTTTAAGGAGGATTCCTTACTGGGGGGTGGGAGTGGGATGTGGATGTCAAGGGTGATTTGCTTATGGTCAGACCTGACCAATGAGGGGGTGACCACTGGTGTGGAGCATCTATCTCCCATGTTGGTAATGACCAGGTCTAGGATATTGGAGCCCCTGGTGGGACAATGGATTAGTTGATCCAGGGCATTGGAATTTATGAATTCCAAGAACCGTTGGGAAAAGGAGTTGATACCAGAGTAGTTTTCCCAGTTAATGGCAGGGTAGTTGAAATCACCCAGTATTAGGGCGTTTAGTTGTATCATGATATTTTCCAGTATGTTTAGAAAGGTGTAATGAGAATCTTGGGGCATGGCAGGGGATCTGTAGCAAGCTACAATTTGGATTGCAGTCTTACCTAGTGTTAGTTGCACCTGGAGAATTTCAGATGCATTGTGTTGGGCAACTAGCCTGGAGGTGTGAATATCCTTGGTGAATATGGACACTCCACCACCTTTAGTGTTTTGGTCTTGGTTTTGTGGCTGAAAAGTGTGGTAAAAGTTGTAGCCTACTATTGCAGGGGTGCTCTCTGGAGCCTTGAACCAGGTCTCAGTTACAGCACAGATATTGATGTTCTCCATTTTTAGGAGTGCCTTGAGAGAGTGCATTTTGAGGTTTAGACTTCTAGCATTCAGTAGCATTACCTTCGATTTTGCATGCTTGTATCGGTTACGGTGGTGGTTTTATCCTTTGAACCTTGCCTAAAAAAGGCACTATAGGGGTGGCAAGAGCTTTAGCCAGTAACCTGAATCCCAGGAGTGACAGGTGCAGACCATCTCTAGCAAAGCATCGTGGTTTGTCGATGTCTTCCCAGGCAGACAAATACTGGATCCCCTTTGAATGACACCAGAAGCTTAGCCAATTGTTGAAGTCAATCATTTTGTCCTTATACTGTGGTATCATTCTGGGCGAAGGCAGGATGCTACTCAGGGCTAGGATCATACCTGCATGGGCCACATGATCCAAGAGCTCTTCCATGTCTCTTTTCATGTAGTCCAGGGAGGTGCATCTCAAGTCATTCACTCCAGCATGGACAATGAGAGTCATATTTGTACTTGTTGTGGAGTGACTTGAGTGCATGTGTTATGTGGCGGATCCTGGCACCCGACAGGCAGCTGATTGTAATTTTCTCCTTGTTCAGCCTGGTGAGTGGGACATCAGTGTGCCTGTCTATAGAGTCACATATGACTAAAGTGTTGGGTACATTGTCTTGCCTTAGGGGCTGTTGTTGGGTGGCACACTGGTGTTGTGAGCTGTGTGTCACTTTGGTTGTGACTGGTGTTTGTGTTTCAGCTTCGGAGGTCCTTGTTGCTTGGGCAGGTTAATATTAAAGGCCTCCGCATATGTGGGTTTAGTGTTGCTATGTGTGGGTGTTGATGGTGTGGGTTTTGAAGGGCTATGAGTTGCTTGAGGTGTAGTGCAGCTGTTAACCTTCTCCTCTTGACTGTCTAGCACAATCTTGGCTGGAGAGAGCTTTGCTTCGAGTTTGGCTACGTAAGTGTATCTCTCACAGGTTGTAGTGTTGGGTGGTAGGAGGAGAGGATTGTCTGTGTACATGAGGCAGTTGCCGCATTGCCCCAGTATGCCCAGATTCACCAGGTGGACAGGAGAAATCACCAGAAGTTGACCCTTGGACATGCCTGTTTAGGTGCTTCTTTTGTAAAGTTTAAGAGCTGTTTTCCCTTACCTTTGCAAGGTACTTTGCAATTATAGGCTGTTTAGTGCCTACGATTAATTTCTCCTTATTGACAAGGAGTTGAGCGCTTGTATCAGTTTCAGGCTTTCTAGTGCTTTCCAGCAGGTTCTAGAGCAAGTGCTAGTCACAGGGGTTCAGATTTTAGTGCTACTACTGAGAAACCAGCTAGTTCTAAGGGAAAATTTGAAGAGCAGACTTTCTGGCACCTGGAATAATTTAACTGTAGCCTTGCAGTGCTGCACAATGCGAAAAATGTGCAAACACACGTTATTAAGCCAGAAAGTTGAAAGGGATAGAAATCAGACCAAAAAGTCTAATAACATTACAATTTCAGAGCTGGAAACCACTCCTCTAGCATTAGAGAGGCAGTACAATTCTCCCCACTCCCCACTGGTAAGCAGTAAGACTTCCCTCTACCACAACTAGGTCTGGATAGCTCTAAATACAGAAAATAAAGTCCTGAGACAAGCAAAACCTGGGATATGGACTGGCTAGGAAAGGTGGAAAACGAGCAAACAAGATAGTATTTTTTTTTTTGTTGAAATAGGCTAAACGATACAATAATACAGTAAATAAACACAGAAAAAGCTAACACACGAGTGTGTAGTCCTAAACAGTAAATGCAATCAAAACTCTACAAAATTAGCAATTTAAAACTTTTTAAATGAAGCAAGGCAAGTGCACAACTGAAAAACGATTTAAGAGGCAGTAATACAGCAGAATAAGTAGCTAGTCTACATATACAGAGAAGTATATATTATATATACAGAAAAGCAGCTAAAACACACAAACAATTCAGATGCAGTGCAACCTAGAGCACTTGATTTTTAGCAGTTTTTGCAATTACAGTTATAATACATGCTCTAAAATATACTCTATATTTCCAAAATGTTAAAGAAGCACAGTCAGAACACAAGGAGATTCAGGCAATTTTTTTTTTTGAAAGGGAAAAATTTTATTATCCAGAAACTACCAGGAATCTTTACAGATGTATGGAGAAAACAAACCTTTTTTCAAGTGGAAATCCAAGTATTTTCCTGTGAAACAAGTTTTTTGCCCTTTCCCCATCAACAATAGGTCTACATTTGGGGTTAATTTAACCCCTTATGAATTTTGGGGATTCCAACTATGCTTGACACTACTGGATGGTCATTCTTACGATAAAGGTAATCATTCTTATCTTTCCTTGATAAACAATATCTTCCAACAACAAATCTATCAGTCTGTATGCAATGTTAATTTTATTACGGGAGCTTTCATGGCAACTGTCATCCATTAGCAAAATGGACATATTGTTTGAATGATCACTACTGTCTATTATAACTACACCATTGCCCCATCAGGTTTCATTACCCTTATAGTCTTATCTGTGGATATGCCAAATAGCAGTTGTCTTTTAAATACAGATAAATTATTTTTAATATGAGTATTTTTGTTCTTAAAATATCCCTGAAATCTAATTCACAGCATTTTTCAAATATTTATTTTACATTTGTTAAGCGGGGTTGTCTGAGCCGAAAAAGCCCTTTTTCAGCAGAGGCCCGGGGAGAAACGCACCACAAAGAAAAATTATAGATACATTTAGTTATTTAGACATGATCAGTATAAACACAAATTACAAAAGACACGTTTTTACAGTGGTATGCGACACAACAGTTACAGTGGAGAGAACAAAAAATATTAATTTAAAAATAAAGGTAATTAATAGATTTGTGGTGTACAGCTGAAATTTGGAACACAGGTAGAATACGTACACAGGTACAGTACATACATTGCAGATTAGCCAGTGTTTGTAAGATTGAAAATTATTATCAAATACTCTAGATTTAGTATGTATACTTTATCTGCTTTCACTAGCCTGGGGAGCAATCATGGCACTGCTAACTTTGCTTGAGATGTTGCCTGATGAGGTCTTTAAAGGAGGCTTTGGATGATGTGTTTTGAATGCTAGTAGGGACGAAGTTCCATTTTTTAGCCACTGAACTACTATATAGCGCATCTCCAAAGCTACTGCAGCTGTCGGTGACTTCTTGTAGTAGTTTGCTTGATGATCTAAGAGGCCTTTTGGCTGAGTGATCTTGTACTAGGTTTTTGAGGGCAGGACACACTTATTGGGGAGGTAATAGATAGAATGACAGAGGCAGAGCTGATTGTAGGTTAGGAGGTTGGGCAGTTTAAGCCAGTGGAGCTGTCTCAAAAAGCAGTACAGTGATGAGTTCTATATGAGCAATTTGCAGCAAAGGGGGCAATTCTGTTATAGCAGGCTTCCATTTTGCTTAGTTCAGTTTTGTTGAGATTAGTCAGAATGGGAGATGCATAGAGTAGGGTGGATAGAAGTTGGGAGCGAGCAATGGCTGATCTTGTGTTGTTGGTAAGAAATGGTTTGATATGGTAGAGTGATCCCAGTTTAGCATGTACTTTTTTAATAGTTAAGTTGAGATGACTATCAAATTTTAGGTGGGAGTCTATGGTTATTCCCAATAGCTTAGCCTGTGCCACTGGAGTGATTGGATTAGCATTTGTGGAGTAGATATTGAATTGACTGTTATCAGTGTTTTTGTTGGAACTGGTTATAATCATAAGCAGAGTTTTCTTTGGATTGAGGATAAGTTGGGCTTTGGTAAGGTAGTTTTCGATGTCAGAGAATGCTAGTTGAGTTGTTTGCAGGAGGGTGGGAATATTTTGTGCAGCACAGATTGAGGTAGTGTCATCTGCATACTGAATGATAGATGCATGCTGTGTGGAGGTATGGAGGTCATTTGTGAAGACTGTGAATAGTAGTGGTCCTAAGATAGAACCCTGTGGGACTCCTATAGTTATGGGCAGCTGAGGAGAGACAGAATTTTCCCATTTCACAGCTTGGTACATGTCAGTTTAGCTTTGGAACCAGGTAAGAGTGGAATTTGGTAGGCGATATTGGTTTAGTTTGTTTAGCAGGGTTTGGTGTGAGACTGTCTCAAATGCTTTGGACATATCCAAAAAAAGAGAGGACACCTGTAGGCCTTCTTTTTTCAGACAGTTTTCTGTATCTGTGAAGCAGAGGAGGGCTGTAGTGGTACTATGGGCAGGTCTGAAACCATGCTGAGTAGGTGACAGGACGTTGCTCTCTAGGAGATAGTTTAGCATCTGGGCATGTATGCATTTTTCTAGGATTTTGGCCAGGGGAAGAGTAAAGCAATGGGTCCGTAGTTATTAAGTTCAGTGGAGGTCCCGTCTATGTATAGGTGTAACATAGGATATTTTCCAGAGTATGGGCACATAATTTTCAACAATTAATCTGTTTATGAGAGTGGAGTCTGGGATAGCTACAGCATCTGCTGTGAGTTTCAAGAAATAGCTGGGGAGTAGGTCGACTGCTGTTGAGGTTTTTAGTTTGGAGAGCATGCTTTTGATTGAAGTGGTGGAAACTGTTTTGAAGGTAAAGCTTGTATTAGTGTTAGTGTTATTTGTGTTTGGGGGGGATAGTGAGGAAGGAACTGTCCTGTGATACTAAGGATAGAATTGAGTACACAAAGTGGGAGATGAATTATGTTTCAATGGGAACTTTAGTGTCAGGGGTGGTTGGTTTGGGGGTAGCTTTTTGGGTGGATTTTAGTAGATGGTTTACATTTTTCCAAAATGTTGGGGGGTTGTGTTGGTATTTAGTCTGTAATGTTTTGTAGTAGGATTTTTTTTTGCACTGTTGCGCAGTTCTTGGTACTTAGGCTTTGTGTTTTTTTGTTTTTTAGATAGTGAAGCCAGGCAGCGTCTCTGGACTTGAGGATTTGTTTGGTTTCTTTACTGAGACAGGGGGTTTACAGAGGCTCTAACCTTGATTTTGTGCAATGGAGCGACAGTGTTTAAGTGTTGCAGAAATGTTTTGTTGAAATATGCTACAGCCTGGTCAAGTGGGAGGGTTTTTAGGGGGGGTCTAGTCACAGTTACAGAGTAAAGTGTTGAGGACATCAGGAGAGAATTTTTTTGTGGTCTGGGGAGTAGTGTGCTATTGTGGCCTGGAGTTAAGGTATTTTATTTTTGATACTTCTAATATTAATATTTAGCATTAAAAGATGGTTGGTTTTGCTGGTGTTGATTTGCCCAGGATGAAGATAGTGGGGGCGTTATGTTCTGACATTTGTGTTGGAGCAGTTTGTGTTGGACAGGATGGATTTGGTCCTGGACTGGGTTGGATATCCCCACTTAAGGTGAGTCTGGTGTTAAAATGGTGATACAGATGTTGGAGTTTGGTGTGGAGTGTGAGAAAGTATTGCATTTTTTTGGAGTAGGAATGAGAGCATATGTGTTTAGTTCTGAATTGGTCCATTATGTAGCTCTTGAACAATTGTGGGCAGATATTATTATAATGTGTGGTGTCTGTATATGAGAGTGCATAATGTAGTGTTGTGCTACTAACTTTAGGGATATTGCTAGAGTGATAATTCTTTACACCACCACAAGTTATGAAAAGATGGACTAGACATAGTTGTGTGATAGTCATGGTTATAAAGTTTAAGTTGGTTCTAGGTGGGGGTTCTGAATAGGAATTATAGGGTTGCACTATATGTGGATGAGGAAGTAGTGTGGGTGATGTAAAAAATACCTAGTGGGAATGAGAGTGATTGGGGGTACTTTGTGTGGAGCATGTTGGTGTGATATAATGTGATATGACTTGAGGAGCTGTGATTGGTGGAGGTGATGTGAGGGTGAGCTGTAGGTGTGGCTGTGATTACTATAAATGTAGAGGTAGTGGGGGCGGGAGGGAATAGGGGGCAGGGCAAGGGAGCAGAGAGAGCCCGAACGTTAGCGAGGGTGAACGGAGCGGGGCAGAGCCCACCAAGACAAGAGAAAAAAGTATTACTTTACAAATCTGAACACTTTAAACAAATTCCTGCGGTCTAATGGCTTACTAGCAAGCAGAATGTAATTGCTGAAGAGCACTTGTGTCCTGGTGGGAGACTATAAATTTAAAGATGGCTCCATCTCAGCAGGATTCTAATATAGACTTAATATTGGGGGAGGGAGATAGCACAAGGGGTGTAAACCAGGTGGAATGCAAAAAAACCAGAGAGGCAATCAGTGAAGGCCTCAGAGGGGGTAAGTAATAATTCAAACTACCTGTAAAGTGAAGGAGAGTAGAGACAGCAACTTTTATTAAGGTTGGGTGTGTGTCTTCACATTGACTTGCTGATTAGTAACCAGTATGTGCACAGATTAGAGTAGGGAGATACACTAGCAATGAAGGGGAATGTATAGTGATGCAAATAAGCAGGTGGGACTCCAAGTGATACAAACTAAGGCAGAAAACACTGAGAGGGTTGCTTGATGTTTAATTTAGTCACAGGGATCTGAATTAAATGTATATAGTCTATTGGACAGTTAGGATTACTGTACTAGCTGGGGGGGACACAAGGCTACAACAGTCAGTTTTATTATCACGCTGAGAACTACTAAGAAATACTGCTAATTTAATAGCTTCACTCTCATAAAACATACAAGTAGAATGCCTGGGTGGACTGATCCTGCTCTTGAGGCTCAAAATGTATATCCTTGTTTACTTTGCAGTACTGATTCCTTCTCATACTGTATGGGTGGAGTGGTAGCCGCAGACTGCAGATTTGCTTGAGTGCGCTCCTGCTCTTGAGGCTCAAAATGAATATCCTTGTTTAGTTTGCAGTACTGATTCCTTCTTATACTGTATGGGTGGAGTGGTAGCCACAGACTGCAGATTTGCTTGAGTGCGCTCCTGCTCTTGAGGCTCAAAATGTATATTCTTGTTTAGTTTGCAATGCTGTTTCCTTCTTATTCTTAATATACTAACCACATTAGACAATGGGGGTTAAAAACAATTGTTTTTTTTCAAAACATTGTTACTATTGTCATTATTACCATCTAAACCACAAACAGATTTAATTTACATGTGTATAACTTTAAATCAACCAGTAAATCAGCAGTATTTGCTCTTCTACTGGGAACAAAGGTGAAACCTTTAGCTGACAAGTCGGCGTGTTCGGTTTCAAAGTATTCACTAGAGTAATTGTAAACTCTGAAATCACCTAATGCGTTAATACTAAATGCTAAAATAACAGTTGAATCAACGTCAAAAACAATGCTATTTGCATCATTTACAATAGTTTCATCAAATAACATGGATAAAATACAACTCTTCATTACTTTCGCTGTTAAAATTCAACCCAGTCATTAGTTGTTCATTAGCATTCACAATACCAATATTGTCCACATTAACCAAAGAACATTCTTGATAATGGCCATTGTTTGAAACAGAGTCAAATAAATGCCTAGAACCTTTGAAATCACCTAATGTGTTATTAGTGCTGGGTCCTAAACAAACATTTGAATCAACATCAAAAACATTGCTATTTGCATAGTTTATAATAGCATCATCACATAACACAGGTGAATTCAACTCTTCGTTATTAATACTGTTATTTAAGGTCAACCCTCTCATTAATTTGTTCATCAGTGTTACAATACCAGTGTTGTTCACATTAACCAAAGAAAATTCTTCATAATGGCCATGGTTTGAAACAATAGTCAAATAAATGCCCGGAAATGTCAATTACAAAAGTCAGAACTGTTGTTGTAACCAACTTTAAGAAAGGAAATGGCCATATCCATCATTTCCTCCGCTGGTACTGCACAAAATTCTTGTTCTTCAGTCTTGCACCCTATGCAACGTAATCCTTGTGTTGGTTTTATGCAAAATTCTGCCCTTCTTGCCCCTTGTTTCTCAAGCTTTCTGAACGTCTGGTTACATTCTCTAAAAGGGTCTCCGCATAGTCACGCTCACCTTCTTGCCTTCTAGGTGATGACCTCACTTCCTCCTCTTGTTCACCGACATCATTGGTTGTTCCTGGACCATGGCTACCAGTTGACTGTGGATACGGCTTCCTTGCCTCATATTCTTTAAGGTCCCATTTGATTTTTAGTCATTTTCCGACGCAAAATGTTATTACAAATACTATCCATGTTAAATAAGTTGTCATAGTTGGTTTTGTATTTGTCAAAAACCAAATCACTCCTAATAAATGCATTCTGCTCATCAAGTTGTCTACCCAGATGGTTCAACATCAATTCGCTATATTTTAAGATTCATTATTTCAAACCCTGTATGACTGAATAGTTGATGCAGTTCCTTAATAAATTCAGGGTACTCTCTGCCCAGTTTGGATATTTCCACCAGCAAAGACCCCGAGGAACCTGTTGCAACACCAGGTTTCTTTCCAAATATCCACTGTCTAGTTGTAATTTTTTGTAAGTTAATGTTTTTCAAATTCCTTACGCCTGCCCGCTAAGGAGATAGGTTGGGGTTCAACATTAATTGTTACCAAATTGTCCTCATTGAAATTATAAACAACATTTTTCCAACTAGTCCATTCAGACCTATTAGTCTTGTTTATTACAGGGGCATGATTCTCCAACCTCGAACAAGCAGTTTGTTGACTGTGTGGCGTCTGTTGTGTAAATGGTAAACCCATAACTACTTGTTCTTCGAAGGACAATATTTCAAACAGGCAACCAGGGTGGCAATGGGGTCCGCATGCGCCCCCACCTTTGCCAATTACGTGATGTCCTTTTGGGAGGAGTTTATATTCAAAAGTGAATATAAACATAATATCCCCTACTTTACAAGGTACCTGGATGATAGGTTTTTGATTTGTATAGGTTCTGAGAAGAGGTTTTTAGAATTCTTAGCCTATATAAATAACACGGTGGAATTTTTTAAGTTTACATGCGAGTACAGCATGAACCGGGTTGCATATTTGGACACTGACTTAAGAGTAGCTAAAGAAAATAAATGTTTGGAAACCAACATTTTCCAATTCCTATCTTGATCACACAAGCTGGCACCCATACCATCAAAAAAAGTCCATTGTAAAAGGACAGTTAGTCAGAGCAGCCAAGAAGATGACTTTGGAAAATGGGTTTCTGGATGAGATACAGTTGATTTCCAATATGTTTGAGAAAAGGGGTTACCCATTGACATTGATTGAAAACATTAAACAGGAGAAATTTATCAAAAGGCAGCAAAATGTGCACAAGCCCATTTTAGGTGCCAATAATATTGTCAACTTGGGGCTACAGAATAACACACAAAAAATGTTACAGTTAAAGACATGGCCAGGGGTTTCATATCCACCTTTAATAAAGACTCCCAAAGGATAAGGGCAATAATTAGAAAAATTTGGAATATTATGCACATGGCCAAGGATGCAGTAAAATTGCTGGGGGATGAACCCAAGTTGGTGTACAGAAGGGGCAGGCCATAAAGACATCATGGAATCCAGCACTTATAACTTGAGATGGCCACAAAATTGTGGGTAATTTCAACTGTGGTTATGTGTTCCCAATGATCCTACATCCCAGTTTGTGATAGTAAATTTCATCTGAATGTTAAGGACATTTTTATCAATGGTCATTTTAATTGCCAAAGTAAAAACATGGTATATATGGCCAAATGTTTACAATGTCCTGTATTTTACATTGATAAGACCTGCAGACGGTTTAAAGACAGGATTTATGAACATTTATCTGATGTAAAAAAAAATAAGAAGTTGACTAATGCACTATACAGGCATATATTTGACAACAAAGAGCATGTTTTTGGTTTCTTAATTGTGCAACAAATTGTCCAGGATATACAAGGATTTGTTGCAGATGAAAATCTGTATATTTGTGAACTTAGGTGGCAGTTAAGACTCAAAGCCACAAAACACCCTGGGATCAATGAAAATGCTAGCATTAACAGCGTTTTAAAGTTAAAAAATATTTTAGGGTAACACATTTATGTATAGGTTATTTTATTCATTCTGAGTATACAGCTTAAAAGCATAATTTTATATTCATTTAACTGTTTAATTGGTTGATTATGTAAGTATTTTAAGGTTGGGCTCATTATAGTTCTTTGTTCTGAAGAAGAACTATGTACTTTTGGGATGAAAGCGCTTAACTTTTTGGTTTTACTGGTTTGCTGATTTTACCGAATTTGATACAGCATTGCCTAATAAATAGAGTTGAATTGCTGCTTTGACTGTCATTTGGCCTCCACATTTGGTTACACATCCAAATCAACAAAAGAATGGCTTCACCAGACGAAAATTAAAGTTTTGGAATGGCCCAGCCAGAGCTCAAACTGAAATCCAATAGAAACTCTGTGGGGTGACCTGAAGAGGGCTGTACACAGGAGATGCCCTTGCAATCTGACAGATTTTGAGCGCTTTTGCAAGGAAGAGTGGCAAATATTACCAAGTCAAAATGTGCCATGCTGATAAACTCCTACCAAAGAAGACTGAATGTTGTAATTAAATCAAAAGGTGTTTCAACAAAGTATTAGTTTAAGGGTGTGCACACTTATGCAACTAACTTATTGTACATTTTTTTATTTTTTTATATTTTTGCCTTAACAGATACGTTTGTTTTTCAATTGAATTGTACAGGTTATAGGTCACATTAAAGGTGGGAAAAGTTTTGAAATTATTTATTCTGGTCTCATTTTTTTATATCACAAAAACCTGGCATTTTAACAGAGGTGTGTACACTTTTTATATCCACTGTATGTCATGTTTGTAGGCCTGGGAGTCTCCCAGGCACAACCCTGTGCTCTTCTCCATTTGCGGCAGGTGTCTGGTGAGCTAGACAGATGTCAGCATTGTACTCCATTATTGGTGTAATAAGGCTGGAGTACAGTAGAGGTATGCCTACCATGGTGTTGGATGTAATGTCCATATGTATGGTGTGTGCAATGCAGAACATGCGTCTCACCACTCTGGACACACAGTGATGAAAGTGTAGACTGCTATGAACATGTGTGCACAAGTCATATACCATTGTTTGAGCTGAGAGAGGTACTATATGTATGTCATAAATAGCAGGAATACTTCACTGCTAAAGGGGACAATGAGGCATTTTTTTGCTGTAAGGTTCAGTTAGTGAGTTTGGCACCAATCATTTTTCTTTGTCAGCCCCTTATGTAACATATTACCATCATTGGGGTAATCAATATGAATGTCAAATTAACAGTCATCTGCAAATGTCGTAAACCACAGGCCACCTACCATTGCCTGCGCATCAGGGAAGTAGTTAACATAGTTGAAGGACAAGCACAGATCCATGGCGTATTCCATTTCTAAGTGGCTAGTGGGGGAGTGCAGTCCCCAACTTTGAGAGGGCGTGTTCCGTTGATGAGCCAGTTGACTATCCAGGTAGTACTATGACTCAGTTCCCAGATGGGATGTTTTTATTACAAGACATGAATGGGGGATACTGTCGAAGGTCTTGGATAACTGAACATAGGCAGTATGTCCTGTTACCAGTCACCCAGGTCTTCAGGGTCAATATCAAAGACGTCCACGATGTTCAATACGCAAGCTCTATCCTTGACAAACACAAGTCAACTCAAGTGTGTTGAAGGTCACCTATGTCCCTGTGGATAAGGTCCATGCTGATCAGGCTTGTTAGGCTTATGGGTTAATAGTTGTAGTTCTGCATGTTACCAGACTGATGAGCACTGGATTTGACATATTTGATATTACTTTCTGTAGCGTAAGCGATATATGCATGGAAAAAGTACTGAGACACCAGGGTTGCAGTGCTTGGGGGGGGGGCAACATATGACTGTACTGTAAATATGTGACCATGCGAGATAGGGCCTTTATTGTTTAATGACGTTTCCACATGTAATGTCATGTCATACACACAAAATGTTCAGTAATAATTAATATGAATGTCATGTACCTATAGCCTGTGGCAGCAGGTGTTAAGTGCAGGGTTGGAGTCTAGATCATCCAGGGTTTTAGAACAGGGTGTGCAAACTTGGTTTTAGTGTTGTGACATTGTAGTTTATATGAACTGCAACCTAGACAAGTGTTCTTTTCAACTTTTTTGTGGCAACAGGTATAAGTGTAGGACTACCATACACATGGTCCTGGGTTCAAACACATCATGTTCCATATACTTTTAATGTTGTTCCACTTCACATGATGGTCATTCTCTCTTAAAACACTTGACATATAATGTAGCTGATACTAATGTTTATATGTATGAGGGCCGAGACACTAACATTGTTGGTTATTTACTTATTTATTCATTATGTATTGCTCATTTATTATCAAATTATGACTGTGGGAATATGGTGTACTATGTTCCTGAAAGGCTTTGTTCTCCTGTAACAGCAGCTCTACATGAGGCCTCTAGAGCATCAAAACCACATTGTAAGGTATGTTTACCCACTTGTTCTGCACTATGCATCAAATCCTGCAACTCCTTCAAGTCTGGTTGTAACATTTTACTTCTCAATTGTGATAACAAAAACTGTTGGTACTTTAGCATACGGAACTGACAGTTTAATGCCCTCATGGTTAAGGTGGCCGAGGTATATACCTTTTTTCCCCACCTTTCTAAGGATCTGGAATCTCTCTCGGAAGGTAATGGATTTTTAGCAGTGGAGGCCTTAATTCCCTTGGGTCCCTGTGAGATAGTTTCTGGGTCAGCAGCATGGCTTTTGTATAGAAATTGGTGCGAGTCAGGAACCCTGTAGTACCTGTCAGGCTTGACTGGAGCTGGAGGAAGAGAATCCGGGTTAAGGCAGGCCTCCGAGTACACATCATCTAGTATGTCCAAGACAGGAGGTATAGCTAGAGGCCTGTGCGGAGGTAGCAAGAGAAATTCCCCTAAGCCTTTTCTTGGAATCTGAATAATCTTGGCCTTCCCAGTGGAAGTGTTCCCTTAAGGTATGCAAAGTTTCCCCAAATGAGTAATCCTCTGGGGGAGACAGAGGAATGGACTCCTCAGCATCAGAATCTTCAAAGGGAGTAAGAATGTTCCTGTTCATCAGAGTGCTCTGAAATAATGGAGCCCTGATCAGAGGAGGGGGATTCTTCCTCCACTCTGGGCCTTTTGTCTGGGGGGGGGGGGTTGAGAACCCCTGATAAGAGTAATCAAATCCTCAGCCATTTTAAGCATCTGTTTTTTAGGCATGGGGCCTGGAGATGGGCCCTGTGTAGCTTGTCTCTTAGACTGCATGGCTGCTTTAGACTTAGTGTAAGCCTTGATGGAAAAAGAAGAGGAAGGCCTGAGGACACCTTGAGAGGAGGTAGACCTGTCCACATTTTGAGATTCACCGCCAAGAGTGGCTTCAGTATCTGTAGTCGGGGTGTGGGCCGAGGAGCCTGCGACCTCGGGCACAGGAGACACCGCCAATGTAGTGTCGTCGGTAGTCAGGGGCTGCGTAGGCGCCTCGCTGAGAACCGGACCAAGTGGAGTCGGCTTTGGCGTGGTGTCGGTAGAGGCCGCGGACCTCGTGTGTCGGTCCTTGTCTTTGCGTTTTTTAGACAAAACTGGAGTCGGAGTATCCGACGACATAATATAGTTAAATTTTTTGCCAAAATAATGCTGGGCGAACTCCGCCCGACGCTTAATGGTGCGTTTGTTGAAGGTAGCACAAAAGCGACAGACCGAGACGTCGTGGTCTGGGCCTAAACAAGGAATACAGAGGGAATGGAAATCCTTATGCGGTATTTGCTTCCCACATGAAATACAATTATTAACTTCCTGCCTGATGGCAACAAAAACCCAGATGTTCATCGTGCATACAGCTGCAGTCATAACAGATGGGTTCTCCTGCCGTCAGGCGGGTCCTCGTTCGGCCGAATTCCAAAGTCTAGGTCCGGCGTTGGTTGTTCTCGCTTCTTCCCTGACGTCAGTGCGCCAGGGGTATAAAATAACCAGCCAACGCCATTTTCTTCAGTTTTTCTTGCCCCAGATGTCAGGTGCCCCCAGAAGGAAGGCAATACATAAATTTGTGCGATAAAGCAATGCAATATAATCAAAATACAGTAGTGCAAGCAAATACATCAAGAATGAATACCCCAATCAGGTAGCATGAGGAGGTGTTAGCCAATAGGCCTGTCCCAAGAGGGGAAGGAGGGAGGGAAACCTGGACTGCAGCTGTATTAGCACTCGAACATCTACATTTATGGTAGGTACAAAACTGTACTATGTTCATCGTGCATACAGCTGCAGTCATAACAGATGGGTAGAATCCGAAAGCTAAGAAAGGGGTGGTAGGCACTAGGTGGAACTAGGAGGAGCCAGAATGCCCTGCAAGACTGCAGTGGCAAAGCCCGCTCTAGATTTGGAGTATAATGGAAGGTGGTAGTGCTTGGAGAAGGAGAAGGTATGCACAGAACTCCAAGTGGCTGCTTCCAAAATATCTTTGGTAGGAACTCCTCTGAGAAAAGCTGCAGAGGTAGCCGTGGCCCTTGTGGAGTGAGATCTGATGCCTATAGGTACAGTTTTGCCATGAAAAGAATAGCAAAAACGTATGCAGTGGTCTATCCATTTTGAGATAGTCTGTTTGGAAATTGGCTTTCCTTGAGCTCCTATAGCATAGGACACAAAGAGCAGATCTGATTTCCTGAAAGGCTTTGTTCTGTCCAAATAATAACGCAGTTGTCTGTGGATGTCCAAGGAATGTAGTAATCTCTCCCCTTTGTTTTGAGGATTAGGATAAAAGGTAGGTAAGTGTATAGCCTGATTCAAAGCTACCCTGGATACCACTTTTGGCATAAAGGATGGATTGGTTCATAAGGAAACTCTGTCCTGATGGAAGATGATGAAAGGCTGCACAGCCATGAGAGCTTGTAGTTCCGATTCCCTACGAGCTGAGGTAATAGCCAGAAGGAAAGCTGTTTTCCAGGACTTGCAAATCTGATGAGGCAGCTGGCTCAAAAGGAGGCAAGGTCAGCTTTTCTAGAATGAAATTGAGATTCCAAGCAGGTATTGGCTGTTTCCTTGGGGGTTTTCGATTCTTAGCCCCTCTGATGAACTGTCTTAAGAGGGGGTGAGAGAATAAAGGTGGATCAGTGTTGTATTCTGCAGAAATGGCTGAGGCATGGATTTTGATGGAGGAGAAAGAAAGTCCACTGCGTAGCAGCTCAGCTAGATACTGTAATATTTGAGGTAAATTCAGTTTTCCAGGATCCTGGCCCTTTTTCTCATTCCAGACACAAAACCGTTTCCATTTTGCGGAGTAAGCTTTTCTGATAGACGGCCTTCTGGCCTCCAAAATGACATCCTGTACTTCCTTGGAGAGTAGGGTCTGTTGTGATGTTAAGGAATCTTCCATGCAGCTAGATTGAGTGTTTTTAGCTGACTGTGAAGAGTTGTGAAGAGTTTTGAAGCTGTGCTGAGTCAGAAGAAGAGGCATTAGAGGCAGGGTCCATGGTGGGGAATGCGTCAGGCTCCTCAGAAGTGGGTACCAGTGTTGTCTTGGCCAGTCTGGAGCAATGAGAATCATCTTTGGTCTGTCTGCTCTGGTTTTTAATAGAACTTTGGGCAGCAGAGGAAGAGGTGGGAAGGCATAAACTGTCACTGATGTCCAACTGAAAGAGAGAGCGTCCACTCTCCAGGCCTTTGGATGAAAAATCCTTGAGCAGAATTTTGTCAATTGGTGATTTTCGTGGGAGGCAAAGAGATCTATGTCTGGCCTTTCCCATGCTTGAATTATCTCTGTAAAAACTTGAGGATGCAACTTCCATTCGTGTGGATCTGTCATATTTCTGCTTAGGTTGTCTGCCAGTGTGTTTTCCTTGCCTGGCAAGTACTGTGCTTGTAGTTCGATTTGTAAGTCCAGTACCAGGTTCCAAAGTGACATGGCCAGTCTGCATAGTGGGTATGAATGGGTTCCTCCCTGTTTATGTACCACATTACTGTGGTGTTGTCCGTCCTTATCAATAGTTGACCTGGTTGCAGGAGGTCTTTGAAAGCTATAATAGCATTTATTACTGCTAGCATTTCCTTTTGATTGATGTGTAGGTGCTTTTCTTTTTGGGACCATTTGCCCTGAATGCACCGATCTGTCATGTGCGCCCCCAGGCGTAGTCCGAGGCATCTGTTGTGATGACTTGATTTGCTTGAGGCTTGCTGAATGGGAGACCTTTGTTTGCTTGGCATGCTTGAGCCCACCACAGAAATTCCTTTTGAAGACATGGAATTAATGGTATTATTGTTTCCGGGCTGTGGCTGTGTTGAGACCATAGGTTTTTCAGGTACCATTGAAGTTTTCTCATATGCAGCTTCGCACATGGGATTAGTAAGATGCAAGATGCCATGAATCCCAGAGCCTGCAGGATTTTCCTTGCAGTCAGCCTGGTGCAATTTGCTAGTGTTCTGAAGTATTGAGTTAGTTGCCCCTGCTTCTCTGGCGTGAGGTAGGCCATCTGGGTGTTTGTGTCCAAGTTGGCACCCAGGAAAATTATTTTCCGAGAGGGTATTCGCCTCGATTTCTTTTTGTTGACTGTGTATCCCAGAGAATTCAACAACATTATTACATAAGCCAGATGTTTCAGAAGAATGTGCTTGCTGTCCGCTTGGATCAGGCAGTCGTCCAAATAGGGGTATATTTGTATCCCTTGAAGTCTGCAGTAGGCAATTACTGATGCCAGGCATTTCGTGAATACTCTGGGCACAGTAGATAAGCCAAAGGGCAACGCAGAGAACTGATAATGGGTTGAACCTGCAAGAAATCTGAGGTATCTTCTGCAATTTTGTCTGATTGGGACATGCAGGTATGCCTCCTTGAGGTCCAATGTTACCAGCCAAGACTCCTTGCCCAGCATGGGAAGAAGCTGCTGTAGAGTGAGCATCTTGAATTTTGGTACGAGTAGAAATGTGTTTAGGATGGATAGGTCCAAAATAGGTCTCCAATCTTTTCCTTTCCTTGGTACCAGGAATAGTCTGGAATAAAAACCTTGACCTTGTTAGATGCGTAGGTACCTCTTGAATAGCTTTCATGTCTATGAGATCTGAAATTAGTCTTTGTGCCTCTGCCCTTTGATTGTGTGGCAGGTTTGGCATGCCTCGCATTTTTGGAAGGGTGTGAAAATGGAATGTGTAGCCTCTGTTTATAATGTCCAGGATCCATTTGTCTTTTGTGACAATATGCCAATTTTTTGAAAATAATGCCAGTTTTCTGCCTAATGGTGCTGCCACTTGAGTCTTGCTTGGCATGCAAAGGGGAAAGTCATTGGGCTTGCTTTCTGAATGGTTGCGAGTTATCCTCACCACCTCTTTGCGTAGGAGCTTGCCATTGTCTGCCTCTAAACAATCCTTGGGATTGCCCTCTGCCCTCGAGCCTGTATCTACCTCTTTGGGGTCTGTCCGTGGCTGGAAAGGACCAATTTTTGGAAGGCCAATTTCTACTGAAACATGGGGGTTGTACCTGTAGAAAATCTTTCACTGTTTGCATTGATTTAGCCTTTTCCTCCATTTTCCTTAATACCTCCTCAGCATTAGCACCAAATAATACATCCTTTTGTGGAGGGGCATCTAGTAATTTAGCTTTGACATGATCTGGTAAGGTTTGTTCCTTGAGCCAGGCATGCCTACGTATGACTGATCCTGTAACAGCAGCTCTACATGAGGCCTCTAGAGCATCAAAACCACATTGTAAGGTATGTTTACCCACTTGTTCTGCACTATGCATCAAATCCTGCAACTCCTTCAAGTCTGGTTGTTCAGGTTGTGACATTTTACTTCTCAATTGTGATAACAAAAACTGTTGGTACTTTAGCATACGGAACTGACAGTTTAATGCCCTCATGGTTAAGGTGGCAGAGGTATATACCTTTTTTCCCCACCTTTCTAAGGATCTGGAATCTCTCTCGGAAGGTAATGGATTTTTAGCAGTGGAGGCCTTAATTCCCTTGGGTCCCTGTGAGATAGTTTCTGGGTCAGCAGCATGGCTTTTGTATAGAAATTGGTGTGAGTCAGGAACCCTGTAGTACCTATCAGGCTTGACTGGAGCTGGTGGTAGAGAATCCGGGTTAAGGCAGGCCTCCGAGTACACATCATCTAGTATGTCCAAGACAGGAGGTATAGCTAGAGGCCTGTGCTGAGGTAGCAAGAGAAATTCCCTAAGCCTTTTCTTGGAATCTGAATAATCTTGGCCTTCCCAGTGGAAGTGTTCCCTTAAGGTATGCAAAGTTTCCCCAAATGAGTAATCCTCTGGGAAGACAGAGGGAATGGACTCCTCAGCATCAGAATCTTCAAAAGGGGAGTAAGAATGTTCCTGTTCATCAGAGTGCTCTGAAATAATGCAACCCTGATCAGAGGAGGGGGATTCTTCCTCCACTCTGGGCCTTTTGTCCGGGGGGGGGGGGTGAGAACCCCTGATAAGAGTAATCAAATCCTCAGCCATTTTAAGCATCTGTTTTTTAGGCATGGGGCCTGGAGATGGGCCCTGTGTAGCTTGTCTCTTAGACTGCATGGCTGCTTTAGACTTAGTGTTAGCCTTGATGGAAAAAGAAGAGGAAAGTCTGAAGACACCTTGAGAGGAGGTAGACCTGTCCACATTTTGAGATTCACCGCCAAGAGTGGCTTCGGTATCTGTAGTCGGGGTGTGGGCCGAGGAGCCTGCGACCTCGGGCACAGGAGACACCGCCAATGTAGTGTCATCGGTAGTCAGGGGCTGCGTAGGCACCTCGCTGAGAACCGGACCACGTGGAGTCGGCTTTGGCGTGGTGTCGGTAGAGGCCGCGGACCTCGTGTGTCGGTCCTTGTCTTTGCGTTTTTTAGACAAAACTGGAGTCGGAGTATCCGACGACATAATACAGTTAAACTTTTTGCCAAAATAATGCTGGGCGAACTCCGCCAGACGCTTAATGGTGCGTTTGTTGAAGGTAGCACAAAAGCGACAGACCGAGACGTCGTGGTCTGGGCCTAAACAAGGAATACAGAGGGAATGGAAATCCTTATGCGGTATTTGCTTCCCACATGAAATACAATTATTAACTTTGTCTGACATCGGTCTGAGGCAAGAAAAGTTTCCCCAACGGGGTACTTAGCTTTCAAGAGGACTTCGGTTGCAAAATTTTCGTAATTTCAGGAGCTGGCCGACCGGCACTTGCGAACTGCTTCTGCTTCGGGCACCACGCGGCAAGAAAGACTGAAGAAAATGGTGTCGGCTGGTTATTTTATACCCCTGGCGCACTGACGTCAGGGAAGAAGCGACAACAGACGCCGGACCTAGACTTTGGAATTCAGCCGACCGAGGACCCGCCTGACGGCAGGAGAACCCATCTGTTATGACTGCAGCTGTATGCACGATGAACATCTTCCCCCTACTGTCACCTACAGGAAATGCATTCAGTGGGAGTGCCCAAAGAAGAGCCAGTCTCAAGGAGTGCTTGGTTAGGTGTCTAGGGAAATCAGCAGCCAGATTTTCAAGGTAAAGGAATACTAGGAGACTTGTTTATAAGGCTATAGTACAACTGCTAACATTCTGCTCAAGATTACAGAAAAAATGCGTCAAAAGGACCATGGAAAACTCATTTTAATAAATAAAAGCAAATAAAAGACCAGTATACAGTCCAAATACATGTTGACTGTATACCAGTCTTTTATTTGCTTTTATTCATTAAAAGGAGTTTTCCATGGTCCTTTTGGTGCATTAGGTTCTGTGGTTTTGGTCTGTTGAGTACTAACACACCTTCATTTGGATTCTGCTCAAGATTGTTAGTGCTGAGGTATGCCCAAATGGCAACACTTTAAACTGATGCTCAGCCACAGAGAAATGGATAAATTACCTGCGCTGATCATAATGTGCCAGTCATGTCCAGTGACTCCAGTCAGGTATCATGTTGGAGCAAAAGCTGTAAGGTAACCAGCAAAAACAGAATGTAACAGATCTGCTAGTTAAAGCTCCTAAGTTGCACCTCTTTCCTGTTTTATAATTTACAGGGTTATAGGAAGCAGAATTTATTCCAGCAGCCAATTGAGAAAAAAAATATTGAAAGTGGTTCTGGATAGGACAAGGACACTGGTCTACCACAGAATGCAAACTTTTACACAGACAGACACATACAGAGACACAGACAGACACAGACATAGACACAGCTTACACTACAGGCAAGTGGAAAAATACCACTGGCAGAATACCACACTTCTACTGCACATTTGACAGGTGGGAGGAAACCAAAACATCCATAGAAAATCCATGTAGACACAGGGAGGACAAGACTGTACACAGAGCACACCAGGGGTGACCTGAACTGGAGAACCAGGCATCATATGATCATCCATTCTTAAAGGACTTGGAAGAAATAGCAAAAATATTATCAAACACAGCCTCCATGGCCCCCTCTAAGCAGTAATCTTATGTCTGAGCTCCTATGTAACTGATCTGCCAGCAGATTTCTTTCTGAGACAGCATAATGAAGTCACATGGCATAGGTAAATGTAACCTTGTCTAGAACCCACTGGTCGTTTCAGATGATGCCCTAAGTCAGGCAGTACATGTACAGATGCACAGTTCAGAATGACAGCAGGACTAGTGTTTAGAAACTGGAACCCTCACTTTGAGTGACTTTATTGGCAATGGAGGGGGCAAAACTTTCCTTTGGCATAAGGAGGCCTCTTTCTTTTAGGGCTGACATGACGTAAGAAGCCAGAGGTGGACATTATGTGAGAAGGATCAGAGAAACCATCCACAGAAATAAGGGCATTCTTCCTCCTCAGCAGTTAGCTGACAAAATTCTGGGTAGCTGGCTGAAGTGCAAGTCTCCAAGAAGAGAAAATCCAAGATCCTGTTTCTGTTACTCTTTCAGGGAGGAGAATTTTATGTGTTCTGTTCTCAGCAGGTCATACCTCAGCCTGCAGCCCTAGCTGAAGGACAGGCACATTTGAAACTGTAGTGGAACACATGCTATCCTGCTGTGAAAGCCACAGGCAGACTCTCAAAAGGAGTTCTACTCGGAGACCAGACTGAAGAAGGATGTTGAACTTGTATAAAAACTTCATGTGTGGATTTGGAACTAGGGCAAATAGTTGAAGGTCCTATATCCCACAGGTAGTAGATTAGTAAATTCTCTTGTAGCACCTATCTAGAGCTCTGATACTCCTTCTCTTTCTACAAAATGCTGTGGTCTTGGGGGCCAATATCGACCGTACAAGATCAAAGAGGTGTCAGACCTGGATGACTGGGAAATCACTTTGTCCCCATGCCTGCCTCTCCTCAAAACTGGACATGAACAATTAATTTCTTTACTCTGGGATTTCAGCAGGAATCCAGCTAGCCATAGGGAGCAGTCATTCAAGTAGCCATAAGGGTACTTTGTGTCCATCCCAGCTATGAAGGTGCCTGTACTGGCCTAAGCCCCACTCCCAAGTGGGAGGATGCATGGATCCACATCAGCAGTAAGGCCCACAATGCCTTTCCCATGTCAAGGCATGTTCCCACACACCCAAGATGAAGGTTGCTTCCACATCAGTAGCTTGAAGAGCCTACTGCCTACCTACAGCCACAATCCCATCACCTCTACAAGGAATTGCTGTATGTTCAACTCTACAAATTTCCTACCCAAGGGTGGACATACTTATGCTTCCCTGTCAGTTACATCAGTCATCAGAGCAACTAATAGACTGAGTCACCTGGCCAATGCTCAGGGCTTTAACCCTCTTTGCCACCTAATATGGCATAGAACTGGGATCATTAGTTAAGTTGTGCTTGGCACTCAGTTGGTAACCCATGAAAGGAAGCAGTCTTCCTCTAGCTGACAGGGTACAATGTACCTACAGGCAGAATTAATAGCGCAGTTGACCACAGCCATGACATACAGAGATATGGCCTAAGTGACCAGCAGCCCTTCTGAGATTAAGATAATGTACACGTGGTTGTCCTTATGTTTGATCTTTGGCAGAGGAAGAGGGATATGCAGGAAGTGTGGTCACTATGGTGGAATAAGCATTGCCTGAATCATTATGGAGGTGGAATGATACACCAGCGTGTTCAGCCCTCTCATTTAGCAGGTGCACTCAGTGGATAAATAGGAAATAGGGCATAATAGTAAAAAATACTCTGCAGCTTCAGGATGATGCAGCACCAGAGTCTTCAAACTCCTCACCGTCCCTGGATGTGGTTTGTTTAGAGCTTTGGGGAAGATAAAGGTAGTCCAAGAACAGGAGCCAATGGCAGCTGTAAGTTAGCTGCTAGAATGAAAAAGACTTCCTACAAAATAAATACATACATACATAAATAAATAAATAAATAAATACATACAGTTCCCCAGACTTTTTCAACCAAACCTCTAACACTTCTTGAGGAGAAGTCAGTCCAAATAATTTCTCCTAAGTCTGAGAGGCTAGACATGAAATGGTGATAGTAATGGAAGTGTATCGATTCTTTTCCAAGACAGCAGCCTTGATATTCTCTGAATCCTTAGAAGACCAAAAGAGCAAAGGAGTACCATACACCCCACACACCCTATCACATGTCTAGAATGCAAACATGCAACAGACTGTCATGAATCAATAGAGCAAACCAGTGTTTGACTGCATACTATCTAAAAGGCAGGTATGAAAAAAAGGGCTTCAGTGATCTCTGGTGCAGGTTTCAGATTAAATTATATGCTCCAACAGCCAATACTGAAGCTCCCCCCAAACTAACATCTGCTTACTGCTGAAGCCAATAGATCATAGCCCTTGAACAACTTGATCTCCCTGCTCTTCTGAGATAGGATGGGCAGTGCCAGTCCTGCTTAGTAATCTGACAACAATCTGTACACTTTTAATACTTAGGTATGCAAACACGGGACTTTAAACAGATAATTGTAATAATCATGATCTCAACTGTACAAGCAGAAAGAAAAAAAAAATCTGGGAATATACAGTTATGCAGCTGGTGCAGGGTATCGCGATGTGCAGCAGTATGTTCAAGGAGACCCTCCAGCACAAAATAAACAAAAAAAAAAAAAAAAAAAAAAAACACTTTGGGTATTTTTCCACTTTACAGCCAAGACTGAAAGGGAGGCCCGTTCATCTCTTGGAGGTCACTATACAATTTTAGTACTGGCTAAAGTGAAATTAAAACTACACATCTGACAACTACATCAAGAAGTAGCAAAACAGAGTGACCGGGTATATGAAGGTTTACAAAACCAAATTCAAAGAAAATATCATTGCAGGCAAGCTTTTATAAAAAAGCCAATATCCGGCTAGAAAATCAGTTATTGTAAAGTAAGCTATGAGCACAATCAAAGCTGAAGGGAAATAAAAACCCTTATTTAAAACAAAATGAGAATTTATTTATCTACCATAGTGTTCCATGTTAGTTGTCTTCTTCTCGCCTTCTTTCTTGCTGGATGGGTTCGGAGCCAATCCTCGGCTCCGACTCGGCCTATACTAAAGCTCGAGAGCTAATTTTACCAGCTCGAGGCAACCCTATATCCCATGATGCTAGGCGGTAACTACCCAGATCTCGTTTGGTAGCTGAGAACATAGCAATTTTAGCCTCCCAACCCAAGGGATAGAAGGAGAACGGGAAAAACTCCCCATGTGCCACTACCTGAAGCTATAGCTATCCCAGGATAACCAGTTTAGGCTTTAAATTGTGTAAGGTGAAGACCCTGATAAGAAAAGGGAAATCCTTTCGGTCTATCCATGCTAGGGGGATGGCGGGTGGGACGCAAGAAAGAAGGCGAGAAGAAGACAACTAACATGGAACGTTATGGTAGGTACATAACTTCTCAATGTTAAGTTGTCAATCTCGCCTTCATTCTTGCTGGATGGGACCGCGTCCCTAGCACCTTCATCCCGGGTGGCTCATCGGAGCAGGCTCTTGAACGGTGGAACCAAAATTTGCCCTGTTTCTGGAGGCCATGTCTAATTTGTAGTGTGTAATGAAGGTATGAGGAGAGGCCCATGTGGCTGCTGCACAAATAGTATCTATTGGCAATCTAGCTTGAAAGGCTGTTGATGTAGCCAAGGCTCTGGTTGAATGGGCTCTTGGCTTAGAAGGTAATTCTTTACCTCTGAGTTGATAGATACAGGTAATCACAGAGGACAGCCACCTAGACAAGGTTACTTTGGATACCGGAAGGCCCTTTTTACCTTCTGCATAGGACAGAAAAAAGCTGATCAGATTTTCTAGTTTGTTTAGTTCTGTCCAGATAATAATGGAGCTGACGATGAACGTCCAGATAATGCAGTTTTTGCTCCGCCCTGTTAGAATAATTAGGGAAGAAAACTGGAAGATCGATAGATTGATTTAAATTTGCCTGAGAAGCCACCTTGGGCAAAAAAGACGGGTTAGTTCTGAGAGAAACTCTGTCTTTGTGGAAAACTAGATGAGGACAAATGCAAAGGGCATGGAGTTCTGATACTCTCCTAGCAGACGTTATGGCAACTAGGAAGAGAGTTTTCCAAGAGAGCAACTTTAAAGAACAGGAAGCCACAGGTTCAAAGGGAGGAAGAATCAAGGATGTTAAAATCAAATTCAAATCCCACTGTGGTGGGGGGTCTGATTGGGGGTTTGAGTAAAAAGATACCTTTACGGAAGGCTTTACAAAGCTTGTGGGACATGATGCTGGAGTCCGATAGGCCTATGTGAAAATTTGAAATGGCCGCTAACTGAACCTTTACTGTGGAGGATGAAGAGCCTGAATGAAAAATTTCAGCTAGGAAATCTAGAACTGATTGTACAGGAGCAGTGAAGGGATCTATATTCCTAGCCCTTGCCCAGAAGGAAAAACGCTTCCATTTACTAGTATAAATCCTTCTGGTAGAGGACTTAAGGGAAGCTACAATAATATCACGGACAGAATTGGAAATCAGGGGAAGCCTGGCTAGGGATGGAAGTGGAGCAACCAAGCTGTGAGGTTGAGAGATTGGTGGGATTGGTGCAGCCGTCCTGACTGGTGGGCCAAAAGATCTGGCACTGGGTCCAGATGCCAAGGCTGTTCCAAAAGGTAATGATGCAGGAACGGGAACCATATCTGTCGAGGCCAATAAGGGGCAATGAGGATCATCCTGGCTCTCAAGGCGGTAGCTTTCTGAATCAACTGAATGATTAATGGAAAGGGGGGAAAAGCGTATAGAAGTCCCCGAGGCCAATTGTGGACTAGAGCGTCTCTGGGGGGATGGCCTGGAAGGGGAAAGAGAGTGAAAAAGTCGAGGCACTTGCTGTTCTGAGGTGTAGCAAAAAGATCACAGCAAGGGAGACCCACTTCTGAAAAATCTCCTCCATTACTGATTGCTTGAGAGACCACTCATGTGGCATGAGAATAGCTCTGCTCAACCTGTCTGCTATGATGTTGGACTTCCCGGGGATATGCGTTGCTATCAGAAACCGCTGAACGTCCAGAAGAGAAGAGATCGCCCATTGCCAAAGTCCGAGTGCCTCTCGACACAGGGGATAAGACTTGGTTCTGCCCTGCTTGTTGATATACCACACTACGGACATATTGTCCGTCTGAATTGCAATAGTCCCTAACAGAAGAGAGTCTTGGAGGGCTTGCAACGCCAAAAGCACTGCTCTCATCCCCAGGATATTGATGTGCCGGTGGCATTCGAAAGGTTGCCATGTGCCCTAGACTGTCCTGCCCTGAAAATGCCCCCCCTACCCGATCAGGGAGGTGTCCGTTGTGACCGTGGCGACCGGAGGGGAAGGAACGAATGGTCTGCCCTGAAGAACTTGAGGGGAGACCATCCACCAAGACAGATGTTTCTTGCAAGATAGAGTTATTATGATGTTGTGCATCAAAGGAAGCTGTTGGAAGGACCACTGGGAGAAGAGCATCCACTGAAGGAGCCACATGTGAAAGCGAGCTAGGGGAAGTAGCGTGATGGCTGCCGCCATGAGACCGAACACTTTTAGAACAAACCTGGCCTGGATTCTTTTGCTCTGAAGGAGGATATGAACATGATTTTGAATATCTAAAACTCTTTGCTCGGTTAATTTTGCTGAGAGCTGTATGGTGTCCAAGGTGGCGCCAATGAAGGTTATAGACTGACAAGGCGACAAGGCAGACTTTTCGAAATTTATGGAGATACCTAGCCCTTTGCAAGTTTGAATGGTGTAATCTCTGGCAAGAAGAAGCTGATGCCTGGTGGTGGCAGTAAGGAGCCAGTAGTCTAGATACAGAAACACCTGGAATCCTTGACATCTCAGATGAGCCGTAACCACTGCCATGCATTTGGTGAACACTCGGGGGGGGGGGGGGGCTGTAGTGAGACCAAAGGGCAGAGCCCTGATCTGGTAGTGACTGGCCCCCAGCCGGAAGTGGAGAAACCTCCTGGAGCGCCTGTGCATCTTGATGTGATACTACGCATCCTGAAGGTCCACTGAGCACATCCAATTGTCCTGACCCAGAAAGGGTAGAATGGACTGTAGCGTGACCATCCGAACTTACGTTCTTTTACAGACTTGTTTAGTCTGCTGAGATTCAATATTGGCCTCCAGTCCCCTGTCTTTTCTGGTACCGAAAAGAACTTGGAGTAGATTCTGGATCCTAATTGGTCTGCTGGGACTGGCTGGATGGCTCTTTTTGTTAGCAGTTTTGATACTTCTAGTACTGCTTGTTCCTTTAGACTGGGTGGAACGTCTGGGAGGGGCCCTTTTGGCCGAGTTGGGGTGTGGATAAAGGGAATTTTGTAACCCTCGGATATAATCGACTGTACCCATTTGTCTTGTGAGAGAGAAAGCCAGGCTTCTGGGTACAGTGATAACCTTCCCCCGACTGCCTCCGAAGGTGGACAGTCGGGCAGCTTCTCAGGGATGCTGGAAGGGTTTGTCAGAGAGAGACTCTCTGTTACCCTGATTCTGCGGACCTCTTCTGCCTCTAGGGCGGCGTCTGTTGTCCCCCCGCCTCTCGGGGGGAACTGACCTCTTGCGTCAGGCGTGACTCCCTGTGATTTGCGGAACCACATTTTCCCACCCTTTTGACCCTTAGGATATGGTCTAGACGGGGTTGAAAAACGGGCTCCCACGGCAGAGAGAGTCTTGCCATCTTGTTCGCATCTGGTCAAAGTATCCATCACTTGAGGTCCAAACAACGCCAAACCATCAAAGGGGGAGTTAGTGAAGGACGCCTTGAAGGGGTCTGCGAAGTTGCAAAGCCGCATCCAGGCCTGATGCCTTAAAGCCACGCCTGTGCCTGCGGATCTACTCACTCCATCAGCTGCACAGGAAATAAGCCACATAGAGGAGTTGACAATGGAATTTAGGGTTCCTAGCTGGGAGTTGATTTTGTCCTGAGACCCCACAGCTGTTGGATCCTGTAGGGTATCACCCATTTCTTTGAGACTGTCTCTTTGAAGTCGGGTGAAATAGCACAAGTAATTCAGCGACCGCATGGTGAAGGTCGCTGAAGAGAACATCCGCTTGCCGTACCTATCCATATTCCTAGATTCCTTATTAGGAAGATGGATAGGCACTGAAGGATCGGCCAGTTCCTTCTTAGTGGCTGCAGCCACCACCATGGCATCAACTGGGACACCCTTAGTTAAAAATTGTTTATCTGACGGGGCTGTGATAAATTTGGAAGGCCTCTGTGGGGTGGGTTCCATCATATCAGGGGCCGTCCACGCCTTCCATGCCACCACTTCCATGAGGGGGTCAAAAGGCGGAGACACCCAGGAGGTGGAAGGGCGAGAACCAAACGCCTCCAGGTAAACTGACTCATCCTCGGAAGGATTGAGGGTAGACCAGTTCCCCCTCTGCTTGAGGATTTCAAGGATGTCAGAAAAGGAGACATCCTCAGAGGGGGACCGTGGGGACACTTCCGACTCATCCAAGTCGGTATCAGATGTGATGGACTCAGGGGAGTCCACATGCTTCCACTTGCATGTCCTCTTTCGAGGGGGTTCACCTGACGGATCAGGGGAAGCCTCGTAAGAGGAGGATATTCCCAATGGGGAAACCTGAGGTGTTGGATCTCTACGGTCGGGAATGAGAGAGTGGGTAGAGACTGCAGCAGGCACTACAGTGGGAGGAGCTGATGGAGCTGACCATGGAGCAGGCACTGGGGCCAGTATGCTCCTCATGACCTCGAAGGCACCCCTATCAGGCAGGACAGAGGGCTCCCGCTCCGAAGAAATAGGAACCCCAGCCGGCAACGAGAGGGACGGCTCCAAAGCCGATGTCGGGGCCGAACTCACCAGCACCGATGCTCCGAGAGGGAGAATGGGGTCGGACAAGGGTCCGATGCCACTCACCCCCTCGGAGCCGATGAGGAAGTCCAAGCGCCCGGATCCCTCCAAGGATGGGACCACAGAAGAGATCGGAGCAGGCAGCGAGCGAAGGGGGAGGTATCGGCTCAGATATCTCGACGGTCACGGCTCTGAGGAGCTCCGGCTCCGAACTCAGGGGCAGAGTCAGAGGAGGAATCGAAGATGGTATGGTAAAGCCACTGTCTGTTGAGACAGGCTATGAAGCATTTGGGCCAGTGCCTGAGACTTTAGGAGTCTGCTAACCACCCTCTCGAGGTCATGGTCCGAAAGCCTGGAAGACCGAGAGGAATGGCTCCGATGGCTCCGCTCCGAGAGCAAAGGCGAACTCGGAGCCGAGTGAATGGACTCCAGGGACGGAGACCTAGATCTTTTGCGGGTGGAAGATGGCACCGAGACTAGTGGTGCCGATGGAGCCAAAGACACGTCGGCTCTGACCGGAGCCGACTCTGAAGACAGAGTCTTTGAGACATCGGCTCCGGCTGGGGCCAATGCAGAAGACTGCGACATAGCCGTATCGGCTCCAGCCGGAGCCGATCGTGACGTAGTAGGTGAGCCACTAGCCGAAGGCTTGGAGCACAGAGCCAACGGTTTGGATGGCTTCGAAGATTTCCCCGGCAAGGACTTAGCCGTGGAACCTTCGGGCTTTAATAAGCCCCTCAAAATTAACTTATTTGTGCGCTCCTGCAGGACTCCTGGACTGAATGCATGACAAACAGAACAAGAGTCCTGCAGGTGCAGGGGTCCCAGGCAATACACGCAAGAAGTGTGACCGTCTGTCAGCGACATTTTCTGACAGCACGAGTCACACTTCTTGAAGCCCGAGACTTTAATGTCTTTAGACATTAAACTGTCAAGGGAAGAAAAAAAATCTTCCTTAGAAGGTTAAAACACACACACACAGTAAAATTAAAGGTTAACAAACCCAAACACACACCTAACTGTCCCAAAAAAAGGGAACGGGGAAAAAAACAGAAAGGGCCTAAGGCCTAACCTTAACAGGGGAGGGATATAACATTTGGGATTAGGGATTAACAAAAATGGGAACCCAACGGAAGTGGTATACTAAGGTACTAGTCTATTTTTAAAATAAAAGGGAAAAATCCTAAAAAGGAGTAGAAAAATTTGAAAATTTTTCACTGACCTGTGGAGCCGGTAATAAAAGCACCTTGCTAGCGAAAGCGGCAAATGAGATCTGGGTAGTTAGCGCCTAGCATCATGGGATATAGGGTTGCCTCGAGCTGGTAAAATTAGCACTCGAGCTTTAGTATAGGCCGAGTCGGAGCCGATCGGCTCCAAACCCATCCAGCAAGAATGAAGGCGAGATTGACAACTTAACATCCAGTGTTTTCTTAAGATGTTGCCTTCTCAGAGCAGGCTTGTGTCTTACATCCATGAGCTAGTTCAGTTTCAAATGTTTATGTAACTTCTTTTTCACCATCAATGTTGTCACACATATAGGACGTAAATCTACTGCACTCAGTTCTTGAACCCATTTTAGTTCCAGAAAGTTTTTCTGTTTGTTAACCTGA
Organism: Protopterus annectens; assembly: GCF_019279795.1. Classification (NCBI taxonomy): domain Eukaryota; kingdom Metazoa; phylum Chordata; order Ceratodontiformes; family Protopteridae; genus Protopterus; species Protopterus annectens. The sequence goes on from NC_056741.1 coordinate 1,838,897,188, forward strand.
CAATCCTGAACCTGTACAGCATACCATCAAACTTACAATGCCTTCTTATAAAATTACAAAAAAAATGTAACAAGAAAAACACAGCACAACAGTAGCTTATGAATAAGCTTGTTTTCATTGTCAACACGTAATCTTACCTATTAACATACATTAAATAAGTGAAATGTTAAAACAGTGATATTATACATTATCCCCCCCATCTTGTTATCTTCAAAATTACAAGTCACAAAGTCCTCGATGTCATCGTCTAGCGCTCTCCAGAAAAATTTTATTGCTGAAAAATGGGGGGAAAAAAGGAAAAATTTGTGTTAGAATGATATAATTTTTGCATTAATGGAAGTAAAAGTCACCTACAGTCAATATTCATTTAAGGGTTTACCATGACAGGACACGCATTAAATATTTGATATTACATATTTTCACTTATAAAACATTTGTAATTGAAACATGATTAAAACATTGCACATCATTGTTATAATGACTGAAATCTCTTGTAAATGCACTGCTCAGAGCTGAAGTTGTAAACTAAGCAAAATACAATATATTGCCTATGCAAAACTCTTGCCTTTTTGGTTTTCATTGCATTTGTTCTGTTCACTGCACCAATTTATACCACCAAAAAGCAAGTTCCTATCTATGTGTGTATATATATATATATATATATATATATATATATATATATATATATATATATATATATATACATACACACACATATACACATATATATGTGTGTGTGTGTGTGTGTGGACACGTGTGTGTTGTAAAGACTGGTAGAGAAGGGGTGAAGGCTGCCAGCCTAGTCAAATAGAATTTGATACATAATTCTGGCATTTGTAAATATAAATGTAAAATACAGGCTTGTGTCTTAAATGTAAATAAATGCTGTTTCAACAATGTGGCAACATTGCCATCTGCTGTAAGGAAAACTAAGTCAAGCATTTCTTAGTGGTCTTTTGAAATTAAAATTACTTTATGTCTATTCCTTTGAAGTTGGAATTTGGAGTCTATGAGCCTGGAGTAAGCATCCTGCCTATTGTTTTAAGGCTTCAGTTAATGACCAGAATGTACATGTGGAATGTCCTTTATTGCTCTAAGTGTAAAATAATGTAAATGCAGTTGTGTGGTCTGGGAAACAGGAAAGTGTAAACAAATGATGTAATGTTTTATCAGAACTGCAGTTTCAATTTAAACAGTGAGAACCAGAAATTAAGCATTTTTGTCTTGATATCCAACTTATCAGCACTCTGCCTGTGTCTTAAGTAAGTTATCTTAGAAGTATGTTTTCTTATAGTAATAGCTAGGAAATTAAAAGAAAGACTAAGTGTTTTTCTGTTATGTCAGAACTGTACTACTGAATTATTTTAAGTTTCTGTGTGATCTCTGAACTCTTGAATAGCACTGTGGTGTAGTAGTATTGTCTTGTGTTTTTAGTATTTATTATTAAATATTTTAAACCCTTTTCAACTGTGGCTGGTTTATGTAGAGATAAGTTAATGTCTACAGTACACTGCATATTTATAGAGTTTACTGTCTAAGCCACTCCTATAGCTTTAGCTCTGGGCTATACTACCTAATGGATAATAATAATGCACAGTAATAATTGGACCCCCTTTTAAGGGCCTTTGGGTAGCTGATAATTATTAGCTGGTGGTGGCAGTGATTACTACCGTATAGGCTGGGTAAAAGGGGCACATCTGTGTCAGCCTTTCTCAGGAGTGTCTGTGAGCTGTATAAATACTTATCTCAAAGGGTGTGTGTGTGTGTGTGTGTGTGTGTCAACTACTTGGGAGGGACACGAAGCACTGGTTGGACAGAGGGTACTGGAGGTTAGCTTGCCAGCTAGGTTGAGATTTGGACCCTATAGCTGTGCCAGTGGGGAGTCTTTTTGGGGACCTGGAGAGCAAGGGAGCAACCAGCTCCAGACTGACTGTGATCTCTGTGTGCACTTAAGGGAAATTGTACTTTACTGTGTGTATTTGTTATCATTTCCTCTTATAATGAGATGCCCTCCCTGGTGTTAGTGGTGAGGATTGAGGCTCCTTGATTGCTGGGCCAGGGCACGGGCATCATGTGTTTGGCAGTGGTGGGATCCACTTCACATACTAATTGGCTTGTAGTGGTGTGGGTAGAGTGAATCATGTAGCTTATGTACAATGATCTCTGAAGGTGTTTTGTACACTAAATCAGCCATGCAGTGAATACTCAGAGTTCAGATCACAATTGTTTTATTTCTTTTGTTAGCTTAGTTAGTCAAGGTGAGCAGGCATGTCAGCAGAGGAGTATGGAAAGCTGACAAGGAGCCAGCTGGTGAAGATGTGCCAGGCTAGGGGACTGGTGCATGGAAACCTGACTGAGGCAGACCTGATTGCAGACATGGTTACAGCTGCATCAGAAAACAGCATCCAGGAGGACAATCAGACTGGTAGTGGAGATACAGTATCCTCGGAGAATGGACAGCTCAACCTTTCTGCAGTGGACTTAAAAATCCAGCTGGAGCTAAAGAGACTTGAGTTGGAAGCCAGGCGTTTGGAGATAGAAGCCGAAGAAAAGGAATGTCAGAGGAGGCATGAGAGGGAAATGCTGACTTCACCAGAGTCATGGAGGTAATGGGGAAGGGAGTAACTGGACCCCAGAAGCACAGCAGGTCAGTACATTTCTTCCACAATTTAAAGAGGGGGATAATTTTGATAGTTTCATTCATATGTTTGAGAGGGTATGCAAATAGTATAGTGTTGACCAAAGGCTGGGTATGGTTCCTGACCCCCTTACTCCATGGGAAACCTGTAACTTTTTTATCAAAAATGCCTGATTCTGTTTTAATTATATTGCTGTAAAAAATGTTTTTTAGAATGTTTTAAGCCAGCACCTGAAATGTATAGGAAAAAGTTTTGTGAGCATAGACACAAGGCAGATGAAAGTGTGTGTGAATAAGTTGCTGAACTGAGCACTTATTTTCATAGTTGGGTGAGTGATGTCAGGTCACCACTTAGGAAGGGCTGTCAGACCTTTTGGTGAGGGAACAAGCCCTTAGCACTTTGCCTGGGAACATGAGGATCTGGTTAGCTGATAGACAATGTGCTACTTCAGATGAGCTGGGGAAGAAGGGAGTCTATACCTGGACAGCAGGGCAGCCCTGCACAGGAAGGGTACCCATAGTACTGTTCATGGGTCTAAAGGAACCCATGGTGGGCAGCACAGACTGCCCCAACAGAATATGCCAGTAACAGGGAAATCCACTAGTCCAGGTGCACATCCAGGAGCTAGGGTTAAATGTTTTGAATACAACCAGTGGGGTCATGTAACATACAGGGGTCCACAGAGGCAAGGTGGGGAACCAAAGGTGAGGGAGCCAGTAAGTGGGAAAGACAAAATGCCAACAGTAGGTTGTCTTGAGACAACAGGGGTACTAAACTACCATCCTGCAGATGTCTTGAGGGAGAGGATTTGGATGAGGCAGCACCATGTACTTACGCAGTTACATGCGGTCAGGCTAGGAGACAAGCATGTGGGTCTGGTAGCCTAGGAGAGACCCAGACAGACTGCATAATTACAGCCAGGATTGGTGAGGTGGTTACTTCAGGGAGTGAGCTACGCTGTAGTAGTGAGACTGAAGGTGAGCCACAGCTGCTTGTGGGTACTGATGTTCCCTTGGGCAGGGTAACTGCAAATGTAGAGGTGAGTAGTAGTAGTAGTTCCTTGGCTGACAGTGAGGCACCACTGTCAGAGGATGCCAGACTTCCTGTGGAAGGGGTACTAAGAAGGGTTACAAGGAGAGAGTTAAGACAGGCTCAGCTCTCAGACCCTACATTGCAAGGCCTGAGGCAGGTAGCTAGGGAAGCACCTGATTCTCAAGGAAAAGGGGGAATTCTGTGAACTGGGACAAAGGGTTATTATACAGAGAGTGGACCCCTGAGGGAGGGCTAGAAGGTGAGAGAGTACAGCAGATGGTAGTGCCTTGAGCCTACCATATGGCACTTCTAGCCAAAGCCCATGATATTCCCTTTGCAAGTCATATGGGCATAAAACGTACAAAGAGGTGTCTTATGCAGAACTTCTATGGGCCTGGAATTTCCAGAGATGTAACAGGGTACTGAAGGACCTGTGAGCAATGCCAAAAGGTAGGGAAGGCAGGAGACAAGGTGAGTGCATTTGATGCCTTTGCTTGTGATTGAGGAGCCATATCAAAGGGTAGCTATGGATATTGCGGGTCCTCTGAGTACCCCAAGTTCCACAAGGAAAAAGTATATCCTAGTGGTAGTGGATTATGTTACATGATGTGCTGAGACAGTGGCTCTGTCCTCCATTGAGGCAGAGAAGGTGGCAAATGCTTTGATAGAGATTTTCAGCAGGGTAGGTTTCCCAAAAGAAGTACTGTCTGACAGAGGTGCCAAGTTCATATCAGACCTGCTGGCTTGTCTTTGGAAGTCCTGTGGGATGAAGCACATGAAGACCAGCCCCTACTATCCCCAGACTAATGGTCTTGTTGAGAGGTTAAAATCTATAATCAAGTCCAGTTTAAGAGGAAGTGGGACAAATATTTGCCCCATCTGTTTGCTTACAGAGGGATTCTCCAGGAATCCACAGGTTTTTCACCCTTTGAGTTGCTGTATGGGCATAGGGTGAGGGGACCTCTAGATTTAATCAGAGATGAGTGGGAAGGTGAGTGCGAGTCTCACAAGGAGTCTGTTGCGGCATATGTCCTATACCTCAGGACAAGGCTCAGGGAACTCATGGGCTTGGCCAAGGAGAACATGGCAGAAGCCCAACAGAAAAAGGTGTGGTATGACAGGAACGCTCAAGCTAGAGAGCATGCCGTGGGGCAGGAGGCAATGGATCTCATTCCTGTCAGACCCAAC